>NW_027641541.1:0-7500 GCF_949987615.1 Pollachius pollachius
ACAGAGAGCGAGAAAGAGGAAGAGAGACAAAGACAGGGAGAGAGAGACCTTTATGTCTGCATTAATTGATGAACCTTGCATGACTGTCATTTGTTTTTTCACTTGTACCATCCTATTTTCTTCACTAATGCAATCCCCCGCTTTAATGTGGTACCATCGAATAAGAGGCCATCCGTTTGA
This sequence comes from Pollachius pollachius, assembly GCF_949987615.1. Classification (NCBI taxonomy): domain Eukaryota; kingdom Metazoa; phylum Chordata; class Actinopteri; order Gadiformes; family Gadidae; genus Pollachius; species Pollachius pollachius. Next base: position 181 of record NW_027641541.1, read on the forward strand.
TGGATTTGACAATATCTTTTCATTTCTCGTCTGTATCTCCGTTGTATCGCACAACGCAATTCTCCAGGAATATCATCACCAATGTGCATAGCCATCAATCAGCAAAACCAAACAAAGGACTTTAACCGAGCAAGGCATTAAAATCCCACATGCAGAAAAACAACTGCCAGAAACCAAACAAAAGAAAGGAAGGACTTTATTTCAGGCTGTTATAGAAAACCACCAAAGGAAGTCAGGAAGAATGTGAGTTAGTGACTAGGCCTCACAATACCGTGCGTCTGAATCTGGTCACATAACAAACAACACTGTTTGAATAAGGGTGCTGTGGGTGTGTGTGTGTGTGTGTGTGTGGGGTGGTTCAGGGGTCAAACATCGGAACTATTAGTGTATTCATGTTAAAAAGGGACACTTGAGCTGTAATTTCCAACTTCCTGCTCAAAATCTTAAGTCATCTTAAGTGCAGATCTCTTATCTTTCACTTTAGCCCTGAGAGCTACAATCCGCCGTCCCCGGTTCGGTGTCTTATCTGTTAGGGACGCCAACAGGCCCCCCTCGACCGGGGGCCCTAATCGGTTAATCAACATCAGATGCACGGCTCTCACCTTTTAACGCTACAGGTCGCCCCGGAGACGGCGTCTGAGGACGGTCCTTCATCTCCACAGAGGACACCGTGAGGAACACCTTAATGGCTGATGCAGCGAGGACTGACAGACAGACACTCTTCAAAACGTCTGTCATCTCCCCCCACTGTCATAAGTCTGCTTTGAAGTCTATTCTCGCCTTTTTAATGGAAGTGCCCCTACCCCTCCCTGCGCATGCAAAGAGCCTTCAATCCACTGAATATGAGGAACCTCGTGGCACTGGGGGGGGCCCTCCTCGGTAGACCAGCCCTCATCATCACCCCTCCTACTCTCACTATACTCCCCCTTTACTCCCCGGCCATTCTCTTTGAAGCGGCTCAGAAACCGTCGGACATAAAAGACATGGAAATGGTTTCCGATGACGAGCCGCTTCAGGTGAATGACTGATCACTCCGCCCGGATAAAATGGCCGTCCCCTGAGCCGCTGTGGCGCCACATCTGAGAGGAAGATAAAAATACCCCAATTATAATAAAAGAAATGGGAAGGAAAGACCCGGTGCAGAAAGGGGGGTGTTACCCCTTGCTGGTTCACTGTTTCTAAGAGAAAGTGTATCTAAAACAAAAAAAAGGCACTTGGCAACAGTAGAAGACGTATAAAAGCACTTCAATCACAATGCCCCTACAGCACTAAGTGGGTAACTGGCCGGTTTCAGCCGGTACTTACCCAGCCGGCTGCGGAGCCATTCCTCATCAGGGGCCTGATGAGAGGAAGGCGGAGTATTGATCACTGTCTCACCACTTCAGGAAGCTGGACCTCTGACGGAAAACATGCGCGTGTGCATGGCTGTGGTTGTGTGTTGACTTTAGGTGCAAGATGTGTGTTTGTTTGTTCGTTAGATTCTTCTGATGATGATGATGATGATGATGATGATGATGATGATGACGATGATGATGCTGATGACGATGAGGACCCCTCCATCACTCCTTCCGGCTGCTACCATCAGGCAGGCGTTTCAATGTACCACTGGCCCATAAAAACACCCATAAGGAATCCTTCATCTCCTCTGCAATAGCCCTGCTGAACAGCACCCGATGAAAACCCCATTCAGCTGAAACCTCAACACCCTTGTCTTGCCTTTTATGTCTTTGTGAATGTTTATTTGTGACTGGAGCCATGTCAAAAGAAAATTTCTGTAACCCTGTGTACAGACATAAAGTCTTATCTATCTATCTATGGTTATGATGATGATGATCGATGATGATGCTGATGATGATGAAGATGATGACTTGGTTTTGTGTGGAATGGTCTGTGTTTACCGGTGTATTCGTGTTCACGTGCACGGTTTGTGCATCGACGTGTCTTGTCGATGTCTTGTGTGCACTGCGCACGCACACAAGGTTGAACGTACATGTTGTCGTGCTTCTGCTGCGCGCGCGCGGTGTGTGTGTGTGTGTGTGTGTGTTTAGGAGTATGTATGTCGTCTATTTGTGTATATGTGTGTGTCCGGGCCCCTGTCCAGAGCTGTATGGTTCCCCCGGTGTTAGTGAGGCGAGACCCCCCAGTACTGCTACTGGGGGGTCTCCCCCCCCCCCACCCCCCCCCCCCCCCCCCCGACCCCCCCCCCCCCCCCCCCCGACACCTCCTCCTCCTCCACGGACCAATCACGGCCCCCGACTCTCCCGGGACCCACTCAGCGCCCCCCCGCCCCATCACCGCCCCCCAAAGCGTGACCAGCACAGCGGGGGGGTTTTTAATTGCTGTCGTCGTCCTCATCCGCCCCCCCCAACATCTGCCTCCGGTCGTCATCTTCAACTCTGCATATGTGGTGTTAACTTCACACACACACACACCACACACAACACACAACCACACAACCACACATACACTCATGCACGGAGACAGACACACACACGCGCACACTTTTAAATGCATTTCACACCCTCTCCCCCATCTCCGAAAATGTTTGGACATCCCATCATTTCGTAATTCACCCCCGCTTCAGACTTCAGCTGTTGGCGTGGCGGTTGTGAGTCGAGGCCGCGCCCCCCCCGACCAAGTTAATCATAGATTACTTTTATCTAGGGCATTCCAAATCCTCATGTGCAATGCAGCACTACCTCAACAGCAAGTAATCACTGCCACCTCACACACACACACACACGCACACACACACACACACACACACACACGCAGACGCAAATGCACACTTGCCATTTCCCCCCCCCCACATCTACTCTCGCCTGGTTGGTTACACATGGCAGGATATGACACGGGCAGCGGGGGGAAGAGGTGGCAAGGCCCCGAGGAAGAGGAGGAGGAAGGGAAGGAAGATAGAAAAACAAGGTGAAGCATGAGGGATAATGATGAGAGAGACAGAGAGAGAGAGAGAGAGGGAGAGAGAGAGAGGAGAGCGAGAGAGAGACGAGAGAGAGAGAGGGAGCGAGAGAGGAGAGAGAGAGAGAGAGAGAGAGAGAGAGAGAGAGAGAGAGAGAGAGAGAGAGAGGAGAGAGTGAGGGAGAGGAGAGAGAGAGAGAGAGAGAGAGAGAGAAAGAGTCAGAGGACAGATGAAGAGAGAGAGAGTAACATGTGATCCTGAGATGGTGTTGAAAGCAACGAAAGTGTGATCAATAGAAAAAGGTGTCAGGGCGTTGTGGTTATAGTATAAATGTTTTAGGTTTAGCTTTGAAATTTCACATGTTCATACTGTAGGCTAGGCTTACTATTTCCTCTCTATAGTTGAGGTCAAAACTCATTCTGCAACTTTTAAAAAATAAATAATACATAAATACACAATTTAAATTCACACCGGAGAAAAATAAATTGGCTTTACCATGTGGTTATTTTATATAGACTATTTATTTATCGAATAACTAGAAAACATACTATATCGTGATATATATCGTTATCGAAGATATAAAGATATTAAATGAACCACATCGGGGCAGAAGATGATATTCCCCAGTGAGGCCTCAGAGGACAGTGAGTCTGCAGCCCAGCGGGCGGGAGCTCCGTCACAGAGGGGGGGCTCCGTGATGGACGACGTGACACGCGGAGGTGTTTCAAACAGGACTCGTCCTCGGAGCATCTTGCATCACCATGACGACGCAAACTGCAACGCAGACGGGCCCGTAGTTCAAAACAAAAGCCTCTCACCCGTTCAATGTCAAGAAGCTACGAAAAGAATCCTGTGTGCGAGTGTCAAAGGCAGAGCAATTCGATAATCGATATCCACTGGTCGATGGGCAAGTCACACAGCGAGCAAGTCCCCGGTGTTAACCGACCGCTTCGGGAGAAGTCTTTACCCTCGCTCGTTCAAAATGAACCCCTTCTCAATGCAAATATGAGAAAACAGAAAACGGTTTTCCCCCCGTTGCAGTTCTTACGTAAATCCGATCTGCTGCGGTGGCTGTGATTGTGTTTATAAGTCGTGTTTCTTTGCGTTCGCCCCGCGGCCCGTGAGCCAGCACAGCCCCGCGGCGCCGCCCTGCGCGGTTGACATGTCAAATGGCACGCTGCTGCGGATCCCGCCGTGACAGCAGGCAGAGTGGGCCTAAAAACACGGCACCGAAATAGCAGCCAAATTATTCTGAAGGAGATGTAGGTCAATATTGAAGTTTCTACCACCCCCACTCCACCTCTCTATCTGTCCCTCTCTCTGTCTCTCTCTCTCTCTTTCTCTCTCTCGCTCTCTCTCTCTCTCTCTCTCTCTCTCTCTCTGTCCATCCCTCTCTCTCTCTCGTTCTGCCTCTCTCTTTTTATTCTCTCCATCCCACTCTCCTTCTCCCTCTCTCTATCCGTTTCTCCCTCGTTCTCCCTCTCTTTCTTGATCTCTCTTTCTCTCTATCCATCTCTCCCTCTGCCTCTCTCACTGTATCTTCATTCATCTCTCTCTCTCTCTCTGTCTCTCTCTCTCTATCTTGCCCTCTCTCTGTCAGGTGTGAGAGAGGAACAGAGACTGTGAGGGTGATTTTTTATTCTGGTTGTTTTTTCTGGGATGTAAACAGGCCCTGGGTATCGCTCATGTCAGCGAGGGCTGGTTGCTCCTGCCAGCCTGCGTCCGACGCGTTCACGGGTGTCACAAAAAATAAATAAATAAAGTGATGGATAGCCAGCTGTTTCATCCAGAAGGCAGCATTGGCAAAGGCGCAAGCCGAAAAGAATGTGCTTTTGTAAGCTGAAGGGATTGAAATACAATCATAATCGCATCATCTATCCATACAGACCCATAACACTTTCTTACTAACCTGCGTTGTTCTACTGTATCGCCGGTATTAAAACGGTAAGCATTTGAACCGATCTATGCCTTACTGACCACAATCGTTCCTGTCCAAGATGTCGATTTCATGGGCTGCTGGGAACTGTTTCGGGAGCTCTCAACTCTTGCCATGAAACCGTTTGACTTTGAGATGTCATTACAACAATTGCATGCTCTTTAAGCCATCCCTTATCCAGGCCTGTCTCCGTATTACAGCTTAAGTCAGCATCCCCCCACACACACACACGCATCCATCAATGCACATTAACACACATACACGCGCACACACACGCACACACACATCAATGCACATTAGCACACATACACACGCACACACCCACACAGAAATAGATACAGAGTCATTGAAGTCCATGAAGCGACTGCGTTCTCGGGCAACAACGCAAAGGCTAAAAATGGGGTCTGATGACAGAAGAGCACCCTGGCCGACTGCTTAAGTGACAGAATAGTCACACACAACTTTCTATTTAGGGGACGGAATAAGTAGCTAACTATTGTGTTTCGTGTGTGTGTGTGTGCATTATCGTCAGCAAAGTGTGTGTTTTTCCATAACGAGGAACCTGTCGGTGTAAAGAAACACAAGAAAAGGTTTTGGACTGTTTAGACCTGAACCGTAATACAGCAAGTAGTGGCCATGCTGTAATCCCACTATCAGGGTTAACCGTGAAAGCATGTATTCGTCGTGCACGAAACAACGACACAGAGAGTACAAATGTGGATGTGGGCCAACAGGTGAGAGCTATTATGCAGCTTCCTGAACAAAACAACAACTTGTAAAGAGTTGGTGGCGCTTTAGAAGAGGCCGGCTTCAGAGCTAGAGCGGCCCCTTCAACGGGGGGGGGGGATGAAAGGGGCTCTTATTGTGCCGATTCCTGCCGCATGACGCACTTCCACCAAATCGACTCGTTCAACCACCATTAGCCCTGCTGGTGGATTATCATATCAATAAAGTCTGTGCACTTTGAATGGCAGTGGGGTTGGGGGAGGGGGGTAGTGATACACAAAAAATACACAAAAACATGGATTACCACAAAGATGTTTGAGTGTTTTCCAGGACAAGTGGTGGTGCATCAGGTTACTGTTTGAATATCATCCCCCCCCAACCAACCCCCCCCCCACCCCTAAAAAACGGAGTAATCCCCATGTATTGGTTCAGTCAATCTCCTGAGGATTAATCCTAAAAGGTGCTCGCTCACTCATGTTTGGCCCGTTCTTCTGATACACTCAGCTGGCAGTGTTTATGTGTGTAGAGAGAGAGAGGGTGAGAGAGAGAGAGAGAGAGAGGGAGAGAGAGAAGGAGAGGGAGAGAGAGAGAGAGAGAAGGAGAGGGAGAGAGAGAGAGAGAGAGAGAGAGAGAGAGAGAGAGAGAGAGAGGAGAGGGAGAGAGAGAGAGAGAGAGAGAGAGAGAGAGAGAGAGAGAGAAGGAGAGGGAGAGAGAGAGAGAGAGAGTGAGAGAGAGAGAGAGAGAAGGAGAGGGAGAGAGAGAGAGAGAGAGAGAGAGAGAGAGAGAAGGAGAGGGAGAGAGAGAGAGAGGGAGAGGAGAGAGAGAGTGAGACAGAGAGAGAGAGAGAGAGAAGGAGAGGGAGAGAGAGAAGGAGAGGGAGAGAGAGAGAGAGAGAGAGAGAGAGAGAGAGAAAGTCGGAGCGAGAGAAAGAGTGAGAGTGCCTGTGTGCTTGTGTGCAAAGGGTATGTATTTGTGTGTGAGTGTGTGTGTGTGTGTGTGTGTGTGTGTGTGTGTGTATCATTGGTGTTGCTCCGACTATTCCCCCACCAAAAAAAGCGAGAGATTTGTGCATGCTGGAACTAAGTCGATTTAGCCCCCCCCCCCCCCCCCCCCCCACTGTTCGGACAGCAAACCAACGGGAGAGTAAACACCGGGGGGAAGACAACGGAAAAGTACAGCGACGATAATATGTACACAGACACACACACCGCCGCGGCAGAGACAATGAGGTCCAACGGAGTGTGTCACGTTGTTTATGTCTCCCCCCCCCAGTGAGTCACCCAACCCCCCCTGTTAGAACGAGCAGCGCGGCCCCCATTGTCCCCGTAGTGTCTCCCAGCAGGACGTCCTTCAGGAATGCAATTATCACGGCGCTCCTCGGAAAGCAGAGCAAACAACTGGGAAGAGAGGGGAGGAAGAGAGGTGGGAGAGGAAGAGGAAGGGAGGGGAGGGAGGGGAGGGGAGGAAGAGTGGTGGGAGAGGAAGAGAGGTGGGAGAGGAAGAGGAAGGGAGGGGAGGAAGAGAGGTGGGAGAGGAAGAGGAAGGGAGGGGAGGGAGGGGAGGGGAGGAAGAGAGGTGGGAGAGGAAGAGGAAGGGAGTGGAGGGAGGGGAGGGGAGGAAGAGAGGTGGGAGAGGAAGAGGAAGGGAGGGGAGGAAGAGAGGTGGGAGAGGAAGAGGAAGGGAGTGGAGGGAGGGGAGGGGAGGAAGAGAGGTGGGAGAGGAAGAGGAAGGGAGTGGAGGG
>NW_027641541.1:12500-19391 GCF_949987615.1 Pollachius pollachius
TTCACAACATTTAACCAACAGCTCTTCATTACTCCCGGTGTGAAAATCTATTATAGAATATCAGCATAATTAATGCCCGTCATGAGAGACAATCCCAGGAATAGACGCCTCCGTTTTGAAGCCCTTCAGAGGCTCTGCGTCAACGAGACACCGACTCGACTCATCTACGGTGATTTCAGAAGGAAATAATAGGCCAGGACTATTTCTGTTCATTGCTGTTCCGTCTTGCGAGAGGAGGAGGAGGAGGAGGAAGAAAAGGCTTAGTTACGTACAAAGATCCACAGGCAAACAGTCTGTGGCAACGATTTTGTCTCCCTCCCAAGGCTCCTGAAACAGGGGTAGCCTGGAGACGCCGGCGGGCGCCACGCAGATATTCAATGTCCTTTATGAACGACTTTAGTCTATGAAGCTCCTTTTGAAACGTACGAGATGCTTCCTGACTCATCTGTATTGGGATAAGAAGAGATAAGGTAACATTATCGATCCCACCACAGGGACGTTTTGGTGTTACCAGCCACAAAAAGGCAGGCTGAAATAGAGACGAATGGTACAATGGAGACAGGAATAAAAAGGCAATTGTCAACGATTCATTTTCACAATGCCTTACAAATGACGTCAATGTGGGAGATTGAAAAAGTCTTAAATGAATGATTTGCATCAGTATGTTGAAAATGTATTATCTGTGTTGAATGGCATCTGCATGCACTTTTGCACGCAGATCAAGTAGCTCAATGTGAATGTTTTAGACAGGGATTTACTGGGATTTGAATAGCAGTTTTTAATGGCTGTGTTGGTAGTGACTGGTGGCCCAAGTTACTCATACTCGGCCAGTGGATTAGTGAACTTCACAAAATGGTAGACATTCAACACAGATAGGGTGGGACAGCTCCAGCACCACAATGCATGTGTTCTGTCCAGTGAGGCAAAAGGAAAATAAGAACGAGCGAGAGAGAGAGAGAGAGAGAGAGAGAGAGAGAGAGAGAGAGAGAGAGAGAGAGAGAGAGAGAGAGAAAGTGTGTGCTACAGTGAGAGAGCATGAGCATGAGAGAGAGAGAGAGGGAGAGAGAGAGAAAGAGAGAGGGAGCATAAGAGAGAGAGAGAGAGAGAGAGAGTGAGAGAATGAGGGACTGAGAGAATGATGCATGAGAGAATGAGAAGCATAGCGAGAAAGAGCCGGAGATTGAAATAAGACTCCTGTGTCGATGAGCTTGTGACAATGAGCAGGAAGAAGACAGAGGAGGTGTTTCAGTACGTCACTGCGTTGGGAGCTCCTGTTCGTCTGTGTTCCCCCACAGAGCGCTACTTAATGAAGTTTTTGGAGATGAAGCTCACCATTAACGGCAACATTTCCCTCTGTTCTTCACGGATATAAAGCTGTTTTGATAATTAGGAAAGAAGGCCATCTTAGTTTTGCTGAAGTGACGATCCCGCTGAGATTTATTCATGGAAGGGGACGTTATAAAACCGGCACATTCTTCAATGTGAATAACGACTCACAGAGTTGTTCCCACATCCTGCGAGAAATGTAATTCATCAGAGCCAGTAAGAGCCGGCAATTTGTCTTTTTAGGTCTTTGTCTGATCGAAACACCTGATGAAAATGAAATGCAATTGGCCGCCGCGCTCGAAGGAGACGTATTTGTGAATTAATGGATCCGGTCGGTCGACATCTATCACCAACCGGCCGGAAATTATTCTTGCGAACGCCCAGAGAGGAAACAGCAGGATGCTGGTAAACAACAATTTAAAAATACCACTCATAACACTCTTTTTTTTCCTACGTGTCAAAAGAGTTGAAAATCAAGTTGTTTTTATTCCAACACAGAAAGTTTGAAATGGATGCGTGTGTCGCGGCAATGATTTGATATTCTCCTACATCCATGTACTATTTTAGTCTCATCAGTATAGCACAGCACTATAGAGTGCAACTCTTTCCACTCTAGTCCATGCATCTCCAACACGATGCCATCAGATAGGACTGAAGGCGAAAGCGACAAAGCAACACAACCCATTGTGACCAGTGAACGACTCTGACCCACTCACCAGCCCTCTCCCTCTCGGCTCATTCATTCAGTCTTTTTTTTTTTCCCCCAGCCGCTGCCTCATTAGCTCTGAGCCCAGACCGCTGTGGAACGCCAGTCACGGCTGCTGGGCGTCCAAACCGCGGTTTGAGCGTCGTCACAGGCGACCACGGCCACAACCGCAAAACGATTCCCTAGGGTGGCAGGACGCCCCAGTGGGCCGCCTGTCATTGGCCGGCTGAGAGTGAGTGCACACTGGGGAGAAAGGGAGTGGGACAGAGGGCTTGGGAGGCAGAGGGGGAGAGGGGGAGAGGGCTGAGATCCTATCTTAAATGGCTGTGCCATCTCGGGACAATGGCCGCATTGTTCTGCGTCTTTTTTTTCTTTTTGTGGGTCAGTCTGGATGCCCACAGCGTGCTGGAACCCAGCCACCGCCACGCTACGATACCGGTAGGCCGGTGGATGCTGTTCAACACACAGAACACACCCTCCCCTTTGTGGTGTCAAATCAAAACCCGCCAGGAGAGACAATAACACCAGCAACCGGTTATAAAAAAACGAACAAATACTAACTCCAAACCAAGCTCGTGGAAAGTGGGGGAAAATAGGCTGGGGAGAAACTGTCCGCTGGGAATGTATTGGACATGAATGGTTACTTTTGATTGGCCGATGCCTGGTCTATCATTTACTTATATGTACTCTTGCAGGGATAGAATACATAAATATGCATGTTTTAGTACAAAGATGGCAGAGTGGAAGGGGGCGGTTGTGGCGAGTTAATATAGGGATGCATTAGTGACATTGTTAATAGATTTTACGGTAAAGGTGGCATTTAAGCAAACAGCAGATCCATTGGAAGCCATTTTTGTAAAGCATTGCACAGCCAACATAGAGTAGTAGTCTATTTACTCAAATCAGTCCATTTCTGTCAAGTATCATGAACCTCCCTCACTACAGCTAACAACACACAACTCAAACTGCAGAGGAGATCTAACTGTCCCCAATTAGGACTGCCACGACAGATGCACGAGGAAGTGAACATGACACCAGCTGACACAAAAGCCTCTGATTTAGAATCTCAAACATCCCGTTGCATGAGTTTGGCCGGGCTCGCTAAGCTAACCTTTTGCATCACAGCCCGCAGACAAGGCAAACAGATGTTGTGTCCTGCATCGGTGGCCTCAGACAAAGACTTTGAGCGGCCGTGGAATCAATCGAGTGCATCGAAGGTCGTCCCAAATTATCCGTTACCTGATAGCATCGATGTACCCCATTCATCTGCTACATTGGGTTACCGTGGAGACAGCAAAAAAAAACACGTCCAAGAGGTTACCAAGGACCAAGTTCAGGGCCAATCCTGATAGGAGGAAACAGCCAGCCAATCGCTGAGCAGGAAACTGACTTTTTAATTGATCGAACCAAAGATTACATTTCCATTCCAGCACACGCTTCCAGACATGTAGTCCGGCTCCGAGAGACTTAGGCTGATGATATTTAACATCGCTATGTTTGCATTGAACACAGCTGGGACTCGTTGCATGGTTCATAAGCTCCTTATGGTCCGAACGGCCCACATGGGCTCAGCGAGCTGCTGCATCTGTCCAGGTTGCTTAAAGTGCAAACCTTTAAATCAGCTTTTTACTTAAGTGCTCTTGTTTGTCAGGAGGGAATGAAAACACTGAAAGAGGACATGATTAGAGGAGGGATCGCCGTAGCTATTCCCCAGCAGCCCCAGTTTGATTTCAGAGACAGAGCTACAAACGATCTTCCTGTCAGCGAGTTTGCAAACGGAGGGAAAACAAAGACCATCTCAAACAGAACGGCCAAGGGCAGCGTGTGTCGCTGGTCCCTCATACGTCCATGACGGACGTATGAGGGACCAGCGACACAGGCTGCCCTGGATGGACGGACGGATCCATCGGCCCATCCACCCGTCCTTCCATCGCGGTGGAGTCACAGTAAAAGGACACACGAGGAACAAGGCAGGGCCAATATTTAACAGTTGACCTTTTCCGCTTCCCCTGTGTGACCTAAAGCCGGGAAGAAACACAGACTCGGCGGCGGCGGAGACGGACGTACAAATCACGCAAAAGGTCATGTTTTTCAAGCTCTTCAAGACAGCCCCCAGCCCTCCGATAGCATCTGCTGCTCCCCCCGCCCCCCCCCCCGCCCCCCCCTCGCTGGAAGAGTCAGGGCGATGGCAATATCCTGAGTGGGGCTGCTGCCGCCGCCCGTAGCAGAGCTCCGAGCCGGTCCTCCACCCCGGCGCCCCCCCCCGGGCGTTCTACGTTCTGTCTCGACTGAGTAGAATCATACCGTATGGTACAAAGCCACGGGATTAGAATTAATTGAGGTTACACACACTGTTCCCTGGCAGCAGATTGTTTACTTGTTTGTCTGAGCGTCGTGTGTGCCAATTTTCTCCGTCTGACCAGGTGTGTCTGTGTGTGTGTGTGTGTGTGTGTGTGTGTGTGTGTGTGTGTGTGTGTGTGTGTGTGTGTGTGTGTGTGTGTGTGTGTGCTTGTATGTGTGAACTTACGCCAGTGTGTGCGTATGCACCTGTGCATTTACGCACACACGTCTGTGTGGGTGCGTGTGCGTGCGTGTGCGTGTTTGTGATAACCTATGCTAGCGTGTGGGTGTATGCGCCTAGGCATTTATGCTTGCGGTGTTGTGTGTGTGTTTGTGTGTGTGTCTGTGTGTTGGTGCGTGCGTGTGTCGTGGCAGGGGAGGCAGGGGGTTACAGAGGGTTTGCGGCAGGAGGTGATGAATAAGGTGCTTTTGTGCTCAGCCTCTAAACTGTCTGCAGGACGGGGTCGAGAGGGGAGGGGTGAAGGCTGTGGTGATGGAGGTAACCAGATGAAGAGCCACAGAGGTCTCTGTGGCTGGTGGTGATGGAGGTAAGCAGATGAAGATTCACAGGGCTGGGGGTGATGGAGGTAAGCAGATGAAGATTCACAGGGCTGGGGGTGATGGAGGTAAGCAGATGAACAGCCACAGGGCTGGTGGTGATGGAGGTAAGCAGATGAAGAGCCAAAGAGATCTCTGTCTCCAAGCAGGACGAGAGAGACACATAGCAAAGGGAAGAAGTTTAAGGAGCAGGGATGGAGAGAGGTGGAAAAGTACGATGAAAAAATGAGGGAGAGGTGTGAAGAGAGGTGGGGGGGGGGGGGGTGGAGTAGGATGAGAGAGAAAAGAGTGTGAAAGACTACTTGTGCATTCAAGAACACCACACACACACACACACACAGACACAGACACACACACACACACACACACACACACAAACACTGTTGCCTCTTCAACCGACATAGAAGGGACAAAGAAGTTGGCTGAAGCAGGAAAACTGCTTTAGCAACAAAAAGGAAGAAAGAGGAGAAAAAAAGAAAGGACCTTTGTTGGATACACCAAACCCACCAAAAAGGGAAATGGGAGCTTAGGAGTCCGCCAGGCTAATTCCACTCCTTGGATGGGCTGGAACACCGGCCTCACTGCGTAGAGCCTAACCTTCACGCACCAAGAGCACTGGAAATGAAACTGAAACTGAAAGTCCTGTTGAATGATGTTGATGTCTTTACTCGAAGCTGTTGTGGTAGCCACTTTAAATCAAACCACACAGGGAGTCAGTCAACTGTACTCTCTGTTTCCTTATTCGGAAGGGAAATGAAACATGTGAAACTTTTTCAAATGGCATGCCAATGTACGACGGGCCGAGGTTGGCCTTGAGTGGAGTCGTGATGTGTGGTATTTAAAGGAGACCTTTAAGCCAGTAAATCAGTGAAATATGAACCATCTTATTCAAAAGAAACCCTTCCTCTGACTTTCAAGTCCAATAGCGTAAGATTTAGTAGAACAACTGTCTCCTTGCATGATATACAGAGCAGATAGAGCTGCATTAAAGTGACTTCTACCAGAGAGACAGAGACAGAGAGAGAGAGAGAGAGAGAGAGAGAGAGAGAGAGAGAGACACAGAGACACAGAGAGACACAGACACAGAGACAGAGAGAGAGAGAGAGACACAGAGAGAGACACAGAGAGACACAGGCACAGAGAGACAGAGAGAGAGAGAGAGAGACACACAGAGAGAGAGGAGGAGAGACACACAGAGAGAAGACAGCTCTTGATGAAATAGAAAGTAAAAAAGGCAGAGGAATTGCATGTGTCCGTTTCTATCTGCGAGTCCACCGCACCGAGTCGGTGTCTCTTTATTATCTTCCTGAGTCTTGTGCATCTTCTGCCCGGCTCTGACGGCCCATGGAAACGAAAAACAAAGACAACAAAAAAAGAAACACGCATTGGAATGATGGGGGCTGGGTATGTGGAGTGTCTTTCAGACACAGTTTTGCTTTCCGACTGTTCCCTGTTTTAAAAACACGGACATTATTCATTTATTACCGCGGTGCCATTGCTCAGTCGCAGCCAGACGTAGGTGACAGGCAGACAGATATATTACACTGCTTATTGCCTACTGCTAAGCGTATTGCTTAGGACCAGCAGGTGAACAAAAGAAATGGATTTCAAAATAAAAGGTTGAAAGAAAATACTAAATGAATCCTTCCCCCCCCTCCAGTGCCAGATGCAACATTGACTTCTAATCTATCATCTCAACGAATGCAGCCAAGTGTATGATTTCTATTATTCTCGTTATGCCAGTAGGTTTCCCAGCAAAGCCACCCAGGAACCAAAACATTTGAGCTTGTGTATAATTTGGAATTTTTCAATCCGATTCAGTTCATTGATTCCGTTCCATGCCAATTGCAATTTCGCAAATGTCTGCAGTCTAGAAGAAAGACTATTCCCGTCTCTGCAAGTTGTTGTGCTGCTGTTGTTTCCGCGTTTAACAATGTCTGTTACTCATGAAAATAAAGATA
>NW_027641540.1:0-12239 GCF_949987615.1 Pollachius pollachius
GCACGCACGCACGCACCAGAGGCTGCCGCGCTCCCATGATGCAAAGCGCCGGGCTCCGGGACCCGCCGCCTCCATTTGGCCTCATTAACAGACCCGAGTGCCGTCGCCTCCGCGGAGCAGGGGGCTATGTGGTCACCAGCGCCCCCCCCCCCCCCCCCGCCCGCCGGCCCCCCCCCCACGCTGGTGACAGCGCAGCCCCGGTCAGCGGCGCGGCCCCCTCGTTAGCATTAGCACGTTGTCGACGCCCGGGGGGGCAAAGGGCACTGGAGGCCTCCGGTTGGTTGTTATGTGAAGCCCCATCCCCCGTCCATGCACACACACACACACACACACACACACACACACACACACACACACACACACACACACACACACAACATCCCTTCTAGAGGTCTTTAAAGGAGAGGGGGTCGAGTGGCAGTGAACACAGTGGAGAGAGGGAGAGAGAGAGAGGCGTAGAGCGCGCGAGAGAGAGAGAGAGAGGCGTAGAGCGAGAGAGAGAGAGAGGCGTAGAGCAAGAGAGAGAGAGAGAGGCGTAGAGCGAGAGAGAGAGAGAGGCGTAGAGCAAGAGAGAGAGAGGCGTAGAGCAAGAGAGAGAGAGAGACAGAGACAGAGAGGGAGAGGGAGAGAGAGAGAGAGACAGAGAAAGAGAGAGAGAGAGACAGAGAGAGGGAGAGAGAGACAGAGAGAGAGACAGAGACAGAGAGAGGGAGAGAGAGAACATGATGCGTAGAGAGTGTGGGGGGAGTTTCAGTGTTTGCTAAACACACTCTTCCTTATGACATCCTCTCGCCAAAATTACACCATTCACACAGGACCATGGGGGGGGGCTGGGCCCCCGGCACCCCCATTCATTGAGCCCACGATAGAGGGGCTGGCAGAGGGGGGGGGCTCCTGTGTTAGTGAGGGTGAGTCATGCTCCCTAAAGTTATCTTTGTCTCCCCCACCGACACTTGATCATACTGTACGTACACATATGTATGTATAAACAGACCTAACACCAAATACATAACACTTATATAACAAGCCATCCGTCCATGACAGCAAACCATGGATCCAAATATTAAGGCATGAGGCTTGAATTCAAAATCAAAACCAAAAAACGAATAGAGGGATGCTGTAAAAGGTCAAATGTGAAGCCCCCTTCGCCGCTTCTCATGGCTCTCATCCTCTTCCCCCGGTTACCAAAGACCGCATTCAACCATATCAATCCAGTCCCTGGATGACCTGCATAGGTTCAAGTGGATTCTACTCAAAAAGCATACACCAACACAAACCACAACATCTAAATGACACACACACACACACACTCCCACTCCAAAACTCATCCACATGAAACTCCACCGCCCCAACCCACCCTCCCCCCGCCCTTCAGCGGTCTGACCTGTAGCCGTCGATGCAGCTGGCGTTGATGTAGTCTGAGCCCTCCACGCCGCGGATGGGCTGCAGGCAGACGCGCGTGGACTCAAAGGGCATGATGTTCACCAGCCGGTTCTTGAACTTATTGCAGGGCAAGTTGGCGCTGATGAAACGCGACGTGTGTGCCTTGGAGTTGGCCAGCCGCTGCGTAGCGGGGAGGAGGAGGAGGAGGAGGAGGAGGAGGAGAAGGAGGAGGAGGAGACACAGCAGAACAGGAGGAAGGAGGAAGGAGGAGAGAGTGGGGGGGGAGGGGGGGGGGGGGTAGGATGATGATGGGAAACAGCAGAACAGAACAGGAGGAAGGAGGAGAGAGTGGAGGACGAGGGTGATGATGATGATGATGATGATGATGGGACACAGCAGAACAGAACGGGAACAGGAGGAGGAAGGAGGAGAGTGGGGGACGGGGACGGGGGCGGGAGATGACAACGAAAGAGAGGGAGGAGGAAAAAACAGGGAGAAAATGCATTAGTGGCAAACAAACACAAACAAACGCCATTTCTTGTCCAGCGGTTTCGTTTTATCCAACCGTTACAGATGTCCATTGTGACATGAGGTGTGCTCGTTTGTGTGTATGCGTGTCTGTGTCTGTGTGTGTGTGTTTGTACGTGTGTCCCTGTGCGTTTGCGTGCGCGTGTGTGTGTGTGTGTGTGCTGGGGGAGTCCGGTATGCTATGGAAGCCGTGCGGGCTCCTGTCAGGTCGGCACCGGGTGCAGCTGTGCTGAGGGTTTGGCCGTCACATGCTGATGCTGGAGGTGGGGAGCCATGACAGGCTGGCACCGGACCGCGCACAGATGGGAGCTGTGATCGTGAGGGAGAAGACTGTGTGTGTGTGTGTGTGTGTGTGTGTGTGTGTGTGTGTGTGTGTGTGTGTGTGTGTGTGTGTGTGTGTGTGTGTGTGTGTGTGTGTGTGTGTGTGTGTGTGTGTGTGTGTGTGTGCGGACCAGATTGGGAGGGCACGCTACATACATCCTTCCTCATACTCTGGATTTCTTTCCCCTTCTTTTCTCGCTCTATTTCCCTGCCTCTCTCTCTCTCTGTTGTCTCTGTCCCTCTTGTTCTCAGTCAGGGAGGGGGGGGGGTGCCATTATCACTTCAAACAGACTGGATCACGCTCATAAGAAGGCTAATGGCAGCTAGATGCCGGGAGGAGAATGTAATAACGTCCCGATCGATAGCTATTGACAGAAGGCACACACGCCTGCCACACGCAAAGTCACCTTGAACAACCGCCGGGTGCACGTGTGCTTGTGTTTATGGGGGAATTGTACACGCATATGCATACACACCCGTGTGTGTGTGTGTGTGCCTATGGAAGACGTGTGAGTGTGTGTGTGTGTGTGTGCCTATGGAAGAGGTGTGTGTGTGTGTGTCTATGGAAGAGGTGTGTGTGTGTGCCTATGAAAGAGGTGTGTGTGTGAGTGTGTGTGTGCCTATGGAAGTGGTGTGTGTGTGTCCCTATGGAAGAGGTTATGTATGTGTTAGTGTGTGTGTGTGTGTGTGTACTTTGGTACGTTTGTGTGTGTGTGTTTGTGCGTGTGTTGCACTAGGTTATCAGTCTCTTGCAGTCGACTGGAGATCCATCTGCCCAGGTCGGACCGCCACCCGATCCTCATCGACCCGTCTGACTTCCAAACCCCCCCCCCCCGACCCCTTTTGCTTTCCAACCAATTCATATCCAATGTCTGCGTCGCCAGTGGGGCCATGTATGGATTGTATGAAAGCCGCTTGTATGTATGCATGCATGCATGTATGTAGGGCCCATTGAATGCCGCCAGGCGAGAGAGACAACAAACATCGTAATCAGGACAGGATAACGGATAAATATCGAGTGTATTCTTACCAGACCCAGACCACAACAACCACCCACACTACAGCAATAGATCCAACAGCAGCAGCAGTGGCGTCGCCGCTTACCCCAGCCACAGTGTGTTTAATGTCAGGCCCGGAGTAGACAGCCGATCTGACATCCAGGTGAGCCAGTCAATACCTGGCAGCAGCCTGTTGGCTTGGCTACAACAGAGTCTGTGTTCAAACACTCCTACACGTGTATAGATCTCTTTGTTTGTACACGGTACTGTCTCTGTAACCTTTGTATTACAACGACGACGACGACGACGACAAAGCGAAAACTGCGAGTGGAGCGTCTCTCGTCGCGATCGCTGAAACTGACTACATTCTGATGAGCTATCACCCTACAACGAATCTACAGGAGCCCATTGCTGTCTCTATCTCTGCTGCCTATTCCATCTGCAGCGACATCATCAGAAGCATAAATTAACCCCAGTGGGTACTAGGTATCCAACCTCGTATAACTTACAGTACCTCAATAATTGTCATAATAGTAGCATAGTAATAATAGTCAAGACAGAAGCAAAATAACGTTTGGAGTCCTATCAGCAGCGAGTTAAAACAACATGAGTCCATTTCATTTGGGGTCGCGCTCCAAATACCTAACCCAAAACCGTGCTCTGCGTGCTTTCGCTCTGTTTAGAACAATACGATTCCTGATGTTGTTTTGTTCCGGGGGGGGGCTCGCAGTTCAAACACCATGCGAACGCCCCTGTTGCGTTTGGGCTTCGGGTTAACTCCGGCGGACACACAGACGGCGGCGGCGGCGGCGGGTGGAGAAGGGGGCAACGCCGCGGGCCTCACCTTGAACTCCAGCTCCATGGCGGTGACCGTCTCCCCGGCCGGCGGCTGGCTCAGCTTCTGGATGTGGGCGTAGAGGTTGCGTGCGGGCACCTCCGTGTTGCCGCAGGTGGCCGCCTCCAGCAGCGCCTCGTGGATGAAGATGTACTGGTCCTCCGTCTGCACCATGTAGTTGCGCTGGGCGCGCATGCACGTCACGTGGCCGTAGATGTCCACCGACTTCTCGTGCTTCATGCGCTCGAGCATGGCCTCGATCACGATCAGGCAGCCCGTCCGGCCCACGCCAGCACTGGGGGGGGGGGGGGGGAGAGAGAGAGGGTGGGCGGGAGCGTGGGGGAGAGGGCGTGTGAATGTCATGGTCCGTCTGATAAGAAGGGGTAGTTGCACCGTTACCAGGGTACACGTTGCGTCACAGCTTCACACTCTTTTTATGAGTAATCTCATCACAGGTTTCAGGAGCTAACAAGGGCATAAAGGATAAACTAAAGCATGAGTCACCATCACGATCGTCAGTTTTTTACTGTGCGAGTGGCCGCATTTGTGTGCCCCGTGCGTCGATGCCAGTTGGTTTGTGTGTGAGTTGGTTGGTGGGTGCTTGCATGTGTGTGTGTGTTGTCTGGTGGGTGCAGTGTTTCCTAATGTCTTAGTCAAGGTGGTCGAGGAGCTCGGGGTGGAAGTATGTTTTTGTTTTTATACATTGGTAGTCAAGGCGGGGCGCTATTGCTGTTAAGGCGGCCGCCTTAACCATACAGTGCTGGGGGAAACACTGTGGGTGTGTGAGTGCGTGCGCCCACCTGCAGTGGACCACCATGGGTCCGGCATCGGAGGGGTTGCAGGCCTTGACTCTCCGGAGGAAGGCCAGGATGGGGGTGGGGTACTCGGGCACGCCGTGGTCGGGCCACGCCATGAACTGGAACTGCCGCACCTCTCGCTTTTCACTGGAGCCGTTCTGTGGTGGAGGGGTGGGTCAGACAACAATGCATTGATGAGTTGTAGTGTCGGTGTTGATTGAACTGCAAAATGCACACATCAACGGAGAAGAAACACAGCGAACGGACAATGACATTTACATTTGACATTTATGGCATTTAGCAAACGCTTTAATCCAAAGCGATTTACAATAAGTACATTTGTCGTAAGGAGTGAAACAATATATCGGTGTTGGTATATTGTTGAATGAGAATGTCATGTGAAAATTCGGTCATAAAAGCCTATCTTAAATGAGATGTGGTTTTCTAATTAAAAAAAATTCGAAATTGGGTGGCTTGGGCGAGAAAAGGGGTATACATGTACACACTAAATCTGTTCTTCTCCTTCGTGGTTCAGTCGTGCTGGGGCGCGGCCGTACCTTGTAGAGGGCGAAGGTGCGAACGCTGTAGGTAGCCAGCTCCACCGTGTCCAGCATGGTGACCTGGATCATCCCGTAGGTCTCTGTGCCGCGTGCCGGCCAGTACTGGTCGCACTTCACCTGCAGACAGGAACACGTGGGGTCAACACTGGTGCAGAGCCAGACAGTACATTCGATGTGAGCTGGGAGTTCTAAAAAAAAAAACCCGCGGGTTTGTAGCTTGAGTGCAAGTAATTGGGGTAAAGTGAGGCAGGAATGTGTCAACGTAATTGGCCTCAACTTCTCCCGAAAGCGTGCCGGGTAGCAGTGCCGCGGAGGGAACCCGGGCCTGTTTACGGGCTTCCAAACGCGACTGACTCCTAAAAACCTGGCTTATTCTCCCCCCCTTGCCGCTTATTACGTCCAATTAGCTAATTTTTGGGTGCATCAAAATCCCTTTGTCACCTCCCGCTTTTTCATGCCATTTGTGATAATGGGGCGTCATGGGGGCTGTTTAAAAACCTGGCACTTTACGTTTGTGTCTGTGTGTGTGTGTGTGTGTGTGTGTGTGTGTTTGTCTGTGTTTGCTGTGCAGTCGTCATGGCAGCACGGCCCGCCACCTGGCCCCATACGTCCACGCCAGACAGAGCCAGGGGCCCGCACAGCGAGGCGGGCGGGGGACCTTTAGTCGTAATAAAAACACTCATCTATCCACACTAGTGCCGTCACGTCCCGGTCTGATCCCCCCCCCCGCCCCACCTCGAGCAGCAGACAGAGCGCTTTGGCCCCCCGCCCCCGCACTGCCGGGCCCCGATCCAGGGGCCACGCGGAGAGAGGATGGAGACGGGGTTTAAATGGCATCGCGGACGGCGGACGAGAGACCCTCGCCTATTGATTTGGCATTCAGGGGTCCGCCGGGG
This sequence comes from Pollachius pollachius, assembly GCF_949987615.1. Taxonomy (NCBI): domain Eukaryota; kingdom Metazoa; phylum Chordata; class Actinopteri; order Gadiformes; family Gadidae; genus Pollachius; species Pollachius pollachius. The sequence continues at coordinate 6,319 of NW_027641540.1, forward strand.
ACCAGGCGCGGACCGGGGAGGAGCTAATCAGCCTATTGATGGCGCACAACTCCGCTGACATTTAGAGGCACCCCCGGCCGTCTCACCTGGGGCCTCTGCCCATCGACGCGACGGAAAACAGGAAACAATCACATCGCCGCAAACGCACACACACACACACGCGCACCCACACACGTACGCACATGCACACGCACGGTGTTGAGAACTCTTCTGCCGGCCGGTTGATTCTGCCGGGCGACAATTCTTCGGCAGAGGCCAAATACTTGGTTGAGTGATGTGTTTGTGTGTGTGTGTGTGCGTGCGTGCCAGTGTGTGTACAGTGCTCTGAGTTCAAACACTCGGATTAGAACTCACTACTGTAATGAATTTCGCGCTGCCGTTTGATGCCGGATGGCAGTGAATTTCTCTTTGAAACGAAAGCTTGCACAAACACGCACACACACACACACACGTGCGCACAAACACACACACAGAATACAGCAGACAGATTTTACTTCTCATTCTTCAATCTGTTGGTGCTTTGAAGATCACACCTAACATGTTGACACATGGCCTTTTGCGGGTGACATTGATACCTTAATCGACACACACACACAGACAAACACACACATTCGCTACGCACATACTCACATTACAAAATCTCACACCATCTTATCTCATTAGGCATACAGGCATGCAAATATGCACACACACACACACACACACACACACACACACACACACACACACACACACGCCCCCCAAACCCTGGCGGGGTCATACACAAGCCAAGCTTCACGGCGGCGGCTGTGTCACCCGCTCATTTACAAGCCCCCTATCTCGCGTGTGACCTTTACGCACGCCATGGCGCCGTTGGTGGAAGTGAAACCGTGCCGGGCGTTACGCCGCTTGGTATTTGCCTTGTTATCTGACATACGGACACCAGCCGCAGCCTCGGTGGATGTGCGTGTGTGAAAGCGAGGGAAAAACTAGGAAATAAATAAAACATACGAGTTTGTGTGTGTGTGTCTTCGCCTCATATATGCATCCAGCGTGACGTGGGTCAGGCTAATAACGCACGGTCTCTCCTCAAAGGTTGGAGTGACCTTTGAGGATGCGCTTTTCCTTATATACAGCCGAGTCGTCTGCGCCTTATAGTTTTTTTGGTTCGTTTATTTAAGTTTTATTTTTGCATTTTTATATTTTTCTGCTTTATTATAGAGTGAGATAGAGGGGAAGACATGCAGCGAATGACCACGGGCAGGGTTCGAACCCGGGTCGCTGCGTTCAGGACTGAGCCTATGTGGTACGCGCTCTACAAGGTGAGCCAACTGGGCACTCCTTCGCTCTATAGCTAACCAAGAACGGCGGCTGACGCTAGCGACGAGTCTGGGAACATATCCAGCGGAGGGATTCATGCCTTCACGGTTCGGTCTCCCTTGGAGACGCGCAGGCCTCCAGAGGAACTGAACTTCAGGTAATGGCACATTTCGGGCTCCAAATTGGATATCTCGCATTCAGCTCGGGCTGTTCATTTTCCGGACTACGTTCAATTAATTCCTTAACCTGTGGTATTTTCAGTTCCCGGGTCTGGGGATCCACTTTCATTAGAGCTACACATGCCCCCACTAATGAACCAGCACATATTGGCAGGGCTTCACGGCTACAAATTATTCCCAGAGAAAATCATGAGCACCGGATTTTGGAGAAAATTGAATGAAAGGGAGCCCACTGCCACCCCAATCTCCACATGTACTCGTTAGGTTGCCCCCGTGCCTTTTGGGAGGGGGGGTTGTATTCATACACAGAACAGCGAGACCGCGGTCGATACAATAATTAACACAATAATAAAGAAAGCAACTCGTCCCCAAAACAACAATTAGTGTTTATACAAATATATAATATGAAAAGATCTAATGGCGCCGATTCTCGCTGTATTATGTTTACAGCTTACTCAAAATAAATAAATTACAGCTGACCTGAAATAGCTTACACAAGAGTCAATGAACTAACGAGACGAGATGACAACATATTTCTCCTCACTTGCACTAAACTACCACATTAGCTGTTCTCTGTGCTTGTTTTGGGTGTGCATGCATGCATGTGCCGGTGTCTATTTACAAGAATCAATGCTTTACAGGAAACGATGACCAGAAACCAGCTTGCCGATAAAGCGACCACACCCTATTAGAAATGCCCTCTGAACTTAAGTTAACTGAAGTTAGCTCTTAGTGGTATACGTTAGCACTTAACTCTACAAGATAGCTCTTAGCATTATAGATTTGCGATTGGACCTATTAGTTAGCTCTTAGCACTATAGCACTTCTGGGCTTTATGATAAGACATTAGCGCTATGCGTTAACCATTAGCTCCACAAGTTAGCTCCAGTTAGCACTTCGCTCCATTTCTTCTAAATGAGCGCTATACGTTAGCCGTTAGCTCTGATAATGAGCTCCTCTCCTCACCCGCGACTTCTCCTCCAGTCTGGTCATCATGACGATGGTGTTGGACCGCTGCTCCCACACCATCCTCCAGAAGTCGCTCAGCGTCTCGGGCAGCGGGCCCTGAGTGGCGATGTAGGCGTTCTGCTTTCTGTAGCCGTCGATGTAGTTGGAGTTGATGTAGTCGCTGCCCGGAACGGCTGTGACGGGGAGAGGCGGCGCCCGTGTTACAATTTGGGCCGCACGGCGTGTAAAAAGAGAGTGTGATTTAAAGAGCCTATGACTGCCAAGCTCAGTGAGTGTCCTGGAGCTTTAGTGGAGCTTGGGGGGGGGGGGTCACACAGTGTTGATGCAGGCTCAAATTAATTAGGAAAGACCAGGCCTCATACGCCAGCCGGAGAAGGTTTCTCATTAAACTGTCGCTGTAACTTTGTAATCTATACAATATGAATCTCAACATTAACCCAAGTAGATGTATGGAAAAGTGTACTCACAGTGCCCTATCAAGACGGGACTACATAATCAGGTAGCAGTCGATAAATGGGTGGGGGGGGGGTAGGCTGTGGTCAAGAGGGTGTTTTCGGCAGGGCACTCACCGTCCACGGAGGTCAGAACCACGCGGGAGTGGTCGTAGGCGATGACGTTGGCGTAGCGGTTCTTCGGCTTGTTTACCTCCATGTTGGAGTTCTCCCAGGTGAACTGCTGGCCCGGATCGATGGACTGAGAGAGCGAGATGGAGAGAGAGAGAGGGAGAGGGAGAGGGAGACGGGTGAGACCAACAGTGCATACAGACTGAGGGATGGTGCGGAGGAGGAAGGGGAAGGGTCTCAGACGCTGAGGATACCATTCAGGGCGAGGGAAAGGGAAGAATAGGGCCCGACACATTGACGAAAATGTTGGGTTTTAATGGGGGCGCTCGAGAAAGCTTTAGTCGAAGCCTGCAGGCAATCAGAGACATACCCCTCTCCTCTCCTCCCCCCATTGGCAGCAGTATTCAATTACCCAGTTCTGGGCAGCCGTACGTATGACTAGTTACTGTAACCCTTATTGCTCCCCCTTCCTCCACCTCTCCTTCCATAATCTTCTATTTCTGTCCCCCACCACCCCCTCCAGGAGGGCCGGTTCACCCGAGCCGCGCTCCGAGAGCCTGCCTGGGAGAGGGGCCGGTGACAGTGGGCTGTGGTCCGTATTGATCCTGCTAGGGGAGAGATATGCGACGAGGCCCCTCTGGGCTCGATAATGTCACCGAGGCTCTTGTTATTCCGCATCGACCCGCCCCCCTGTGCCCCACCCTGCCCCACCTCTGCGTTGTAACCGTGTCTGTCAGACTCCCTCCAACCTCCCCCCCCCCAGCCTTTAGCCTTCACCAAGACGGGGAGGGAGAGAGTCAGAATGGTGAGAGAGAGACAGAGAGAAAAAGAGAGAGAGAGAGCAGGAGAGAGATGGAGAGACAGCGAGAGAGAGAGGGAGAGAGAGAGAGAGAGCAGGAGAGAGATGGAGAGACAGCGAGAGAGAGAGAGAGTGAGAGAGAGAGAGAGAGTGGGAGAGTGGGAGAGAGAGATGGAGAGACAGAGAGATAGAGAGATAGCGAGAGAGCAAGAGATGGGGAGAGACAGAGAGAGAGTGGGAGAGAGAGATGGAGAGAAAGAGAGCGAGAGATAGAGCCACACTTAAATGTGAGCCTTGTCCTTCAACTTGTCTGCCATGTTTTACTTCCAGGACAAAACCACTAAAACATTCAGCCTGAGGATTCGGCCTTGCGTGTGCTAAATTAGCCATATTAAGCACACAGCACAGAGCTCATATTCAATTCCATTATTCCTTAGCCTAACAATATATCAGCCTTTTTCTTTTGAAATACCTGTACTGCATTAATGTGGATTATCATGAGGCCACTTTTGCCCATTTAGGGCCAATTTAGATAGCGCCACCTTTCAATTACCGCCCTAATCAGGGTATTAAAGAAACATAACTAATATCCGCCCGACCCGTGTAGTCATATTCAGAGGGGATAAAAAGCAAACGTTTGTTGACCCATCGGTGGCGCTTTCGGTTTTTGGGCTGTGTGTTTAGAAAGACCCCCCCCCCCCCCCCCCCCCGAAATAAATAAAAAATGATGTTACTGCGCAGTGAGTAGTATTGTCATTTGGACCATTGAGGGGCGGGGAGGGAGGGAGGGAGGGAGGGAGGGAGGGAGGGGGGTCCGCATTGTCACTGACGAGCCTGCCACACTACTGCCACTCTGCCAATTTCTCCCGTTGGCGCCGCGCCGATTTTGACGGGGGGGGAAAAGATTCCATCTGCAGTCAAAACACGTCACCGCAGTTTGAGAGGGCGTAACGCAGACGAGAGGGCGTAACGCAGACGGCAGGGCGCCGCCGACCGACGACTACTGGCCAACGCGTGAGGTAGAGGGCGGAGGAGGGGGGAGCAGGACGACGGAAGAGACACACGAACAAAGCAAATCAATTAAGTAAAGAAAAAGCAGGGCCTTCGCTATTTGAGCTGACGTGCTGGAAGAGGCACGTCAGAGGCACTTTTGATTGGACATAATGGCCGTCGCTATACACGGGCTGTGGGAGGGCTGCCTCCGTCACTCCGACACCGAAATGAAAACAAACAAACTGAAGAGAAAGGAGAGCAGAGAGGGAGGTGTCCGCGCCGACACGCAACCGCTTGTTATCCTGCAGGAGTGAAGAACACCGGAGGGGGCGGGGGGGGGGGAGAGGAGAGAGAGAGAGAGAGAGAGAGAGAGAGGAGGCGCTGAGGGAGGAGGTCTGATACACCTGCTGGAATGTGTGTGGGGACGACATGGTGGGCGGGGGTGATCGCTCCTAACTGTCTGACTTGAAGTGAAGTCAACGGAGCGATGGTGATGGTGGCGGCGGGGGAGAGGACGGGTGAGGGAGGGAAGGGGGGGCTCCGGCGAGAGCAGCTGGGGAAAGTGACGGTGACAGAAGCGACGCCCGCCATCTGTTTTGGGGGGGGGTTGGGGGGGGGCGATGCAGAGGCGACGCAAGGGCAGGAGGTGACGGTGGCGCGGTGGTGGAGGACGCGATGGGGTCTGCTTTGGTTTTGCCTCCGGGCGCTGAGGACTGGGTAAGTGGACATGGCACGGCCCACGCAGGATGGGGGGGGGGGGTTAACCGTGGCTCTACACAGTCTAGGAGGGGCTGCCGGGCCAGTGGACAAGGGGATCAACGTAATGAGTTGGGGTTGGGGGGGGGGGGGGAATAAATAAATAAGGGTGCTTAGGCGAGGGGAAGGTTAGGGGGGGTAAAAAAGGGAAATAAATTGGGATTGTGACAGTCTCATTTTAGCGCATGGGAGTGAGGAACGAGGGCGATTAGGGAGGACAGATGGAACAAGGAGAGAGGGGTGAGGGGGGTGAGGGGGGGAGGCGCCTTGTGTTTTTCTGTATTCAAAGATGCCCCTCTCCTTCCCCATTTCCTCGGATAGTCTCACAGCCAACTAACCTCTTGTTCGGGCTTACGGCAATCC
>NW_027641539.1:0-98000 GCF_949987615.1 Pollachius pollachius
CCTAACCCTAACCCTAACCCTAACCCTAACCCTAACCCTAACCCTAACCCTAACCCTAACCCTAACCCTAACCCTAACCCTAACCCTAACCCTAACCCTAACCCTAACCCTAACCCTAACCCTAACCCTAACCCTAACCCTAACCCTAACCCTAACCCTAACCCTAACCCTAACCCTAACCCTAACCCTAACCCTAACCCTAACCCTAACCCTAACCCTAACCCTAACCCTAACCCTAACCCTAACCCTAACCCTAACCCTAACCCTAACCCTAACCCTAACCCTAACCCTAACCCTAACCCTAACCCTAACCCTAACCCTAACCCTAACCCTAACCCTAACCCTAACCCTAACCCTAACCCTAACCCTAACCCTAACCCTAACCCTAACCCTAACCCTAACCCTAACCCTAACCCTAACCCTAACCCTAACCCTAACCCTAACCCTAACCCTAACCCTAACCCTAACCCTAACCCTAACCCTAACCCTAACCCTAACCCTAACCCTAACCCTAACCCTAACCCTAACCCTAACCCTAACCCTAACCCTAACCCTAACCCTAACCCTAACCCTAACCCTAACCCTAACCCTAACCCTAACCCTAACCCTAACCCTAACCCTAACCCTAACCCTAACCCTAACCCTAACCCTAACCCTAACCCTAACCCTAACCCTAACCCTAACCCTAACCCTAACCCTAACCCTAACCCTAACCCTAACCCTAACCCTAACCCTAACCCTAACCCTAACCCTAACCCTAACCCTAACCCTAACCCTAACCCTAACCCTAACCCTAACCCTAACCCTAACCCTAACCCTAACCCTAACCCTAACCCTAACCCTAACCCTAACCCTAACCCTAACCCTAACCCTAACCCTAACCCTAACCCTAACCCTAACCCTAACCCTAACCCTAACCCTAACCCTAACCCTAACCCTAACCCTAACCCTAACCCTAACCCTAACCCTAACCCTATGACACGCAAATTCGTGAAGCGTTCTATCTTTTTAAAAGCCCTCCCCTGGCCCTTACCCTAACCACTCCCTCCCCTGGCCCTTACCCTAACCACTCCCTCCCCTGGCCCTTACCCTAACCACTCCCTCCCCTGGCCCTTACCCTAACCACTCCCTCCCCTGGCCCCCTTGCCCCGGCCCTCGCCCCTTCCCCGTCCCGCCCTGCCAACCCCTTTTGTCCCCGCCCTCGTCCGGGCCCTCACCTTAACCACTCCCTCCCCTGGCCCTCACCTTAACCACTCCCTCCCCTGGCCCTCACCCTAACCACTCCCTCCCCTGGCCCTTACCCTAACCACTCCCTCCCCTGGCCCTTACCCTAACCACTCCCTCCCCTGGCCCTTACCCTAACCACTCCCTCCCCTGGCCCTTACCCTAACCACTCCCTCCCCTGGCCCTTACCTTAACCATTCCCTCCACTGGCCCTTACCTTAACCATTCCCTCCCCTGGCCCTAACCTTAACCGTCCCTCCCTCTCTTGGCCCTTACCTTAGCCGTCCCCCCTCCCCTGGCCCTGACCCCTGACCCTGTTTTGGCCCTTACCCTAACCACTCCCTCGCCTGGCCCTACCTCTGCCCCTCTATTTGGCCTTGGCCCCTCTAAATTTGCCCCCCTTTCGGATCCCCCCTGCCACCGTTTTCACGTCTCTCTCGATTGGTCTGACCCCACACCATTCCTCTGAATGTTGCACATTATTTAACCCTGTTTATTGAGGTGATATGCTATTATTCTGTTGTTTTTCGTGTGTGTGTGCGTCTGCCTTTCGTTTATTTTGTTTTATTTTATTTATTTATTTATTTTATTTATTGTTTATAATTAATTTCGTTTAATGTATTCGTTTATGTCCTCATGGTACTGTCGTTTACATTATTTACTACCCCTGAATGCGTTGTGTGTTTGTTTCCCCATTCATTCCGACTGCCACTTGCATCGGTCTATTTGGCGTCACCTGTTGGTAATTCTACCTCATTGTGTCAATTCAAAGATGTTTTTCAATCCTGGTCTCTGATTGGTCCCCCACTCCCGGGCGGCCGTCTTTGTTTATGACATGTGACACACTATATCCCGCCCCCCGTGCACGGCTCTGATTGGTTCAGGGTCGTGCTGAGACCACGGTTCCTTTTCCTCCCCCGTTTTCTGTTTACGCATTTTTAATGTGTGCGTGCGCACCCTCCCGTCATTTGTCACCACGGCTCGTTTGGAATGGATATATTCACGGTTTGTTTTTGCACTTATTTGTACCTGATGAAGTCACTTTAGTGACGAAACGTCGTACCTGCTTGCACAGATAGAAAAATCAATAAATACGGATTTTCTATCGGACCACACTTTCCTTTTTTGAAACCTTCCGATCGTTTTTTTAAAAACGTAACTCGTACTATGCCTCCCCCGAGCCACCATGACGAATGGACCGTGGTCCACCGCGGACGACGCCAGCCCAGGACACGGGACCCTTCTGACATCCCCTCGCTGGTTAGTTTACCCTTTGGGCCCGTACAAACTATGAGACGCTCCTATGCGTCGGTCGCAGACCCTTACCGTCGCGACTGGGTTCCCCGTGACCCCTCTCCCCGGGGTTGGGCTGCCCCCACACGGCCCGCTAGGCACCGATCCCCCTCTGGGTCGGCCCGCTATCCCCCTCCGTTCCAGCCCCGGGCCTACCGGCCCGCGCCTTCGCCGTGCCGCGATGAGCGCCGCCGCCGCGGAGCTAACGCCCGCCCGGCCTTCCGCCCTGCCGTCCAGGACCGAGGCTTCCCCGCCGGTGCTCCGCTACCCCGCCGCCAGGTACCCTCCCGTCCTGGTCCCAGGCCCCGTGCCCGTCCTCCTCCTCCCCACCGTCCCGGACCTTCGGAGGCCGCCGCCGCGCGCTCGGGGCCTGCGCGTCTACCGCCGGCGCGCGTTAGGCCTCAGGCCCCCGACGTCCCGCGGTCTACGGACCCGGACTTCGCTCTGAAAAACAGACTGATCCTCGCTGCCATCAAGGCGGTCCATCACCTGACCAACGCCACCGGTCCCGAGCCCCTCCATGTTATATCAAGACTCACTGGCTCCCTGACGGCCTCCATCCGCCCCGCCGTCCCCAACGCCGCCACCCTGTCCCTCATAGAGGGTAACGCACGCAACTGGGCCCACACCACCACCATGATACTCCGGGACCACTACAAGACCACCGTGGTGGAGAAGGTCAGTGCCCTCTCCCGTCTTGCCGACCCTGCCTGGCACCGCAACTTTGAGGTGGCCGCCTCCTGGGCCGGTCGGCAGTTCGGACGCCGCCTGCGACAGGAGACCCTGGACAGCCTCCGCTCCGACCTCCGGCGTGAGCTTGACGACCCGGGTCTGGTGGACGGCTCCCTGCCCCTCTCCGGCCTGCCGCCTCCCTCCCCGTCTCCCGCCGCGCTTCCCTCCGCCTTCCAGCTCTCTGGATTCGACCCCGGGACCCAGGACGGCGCTGACCGGACGGACCGCTCTCCGTCCCTGGCCAGCTCTGTATCCCTCTTTTCCTCCTTGTCCTTCCCCTTTTCCCCTCCCCCCCGCTGCCCCCCTCCCACCCCCCCTCCCTTCCTCCCCCCCTCCTCTGTCCCGGCCCCCCTTCCCTCCTCCCCCCTTCCCCCTCCCCCTCCCTCCCTTTCCCCTCCCCTCCTCCCCCTCCCCCCGACCCCACCCTCTCCCCCTCCCCCTGCAGGCTCTCGGCCCCCTCCGGCTACGCCCTTGCCGCGGAGGACGGCGCGCACCTCTGGCTTGGCTGGGCGCCGGACCCTCACCACGCCCCTTCAGACGGCTCCGGCTTCTTCTGGCACGACACCCCCCAATGGGTTTGCCCGGACCAGCACTCGTCGGGACGCTGTCCCCACCGACACTCCCCTTGGCTCCACCCGCACCCGGCTGGCCTTCGACCTTCCAGCTGACGGCGTCACCCCGGACACGCCCACCAGGAGGTCCACGAGACACGTCGCAGCACTCACCGACCAACGGGGACCGGTCCAGAGTCTGCTGCGTTTTGGTCCTATTGCAGCTTACACACCATGCCTACCTGCTAGAGTTTCCACCAGACGCATTGCTGCTCTCGAGAAGAGAACGAAGCGGGCGATCAAGGGCAAGTACGTTATGAATGTGGGGGTGGGTCGGAGATTCCGGGATGTTGTGTGATGATGGCCTGTGCACTCGACGTTGCCGCCTTCGGCGGCGCCGTCTTTAATCTTGTACCTAACCCGCCCGTGCCTCCTATCGACTCCTCGGATCTCCTTCCCTCCCCACCAACACATGGGCACGCGAGTCCGGCCGGACCGCTCTCAACATGAACTGCACCACCTTCGTCATCATCGTCGTCGTTGTCACCGGACATCTACGACCTGTTCCCCTATAGGGTTGATGATTTTTGTTGTGTGTTTTAGTGTTCTTGTTGTTGCCCGTCATCCGTTCACCCTGTTTACACTTGAAGGTTCGTGTATACTGTGGTTTTGTTTCTCCCATGTGGTCCCGTGTGTTCCTCCCCGAGCTGTAGGTGTTTTCCCCTTCGTGTGCCCCTCTCCTTTCTCCCTCAGAGATGTGCCCCTTGCCCCGGCCCTCGCCCCTTCCCCGTCCCGCCCTGCCAACCCCTTTTGTCCCCGCCCTCGTCCGGGCCCTCACCTTAACCACTCCCTCCCCTGGCCCTCACCTTAACCACTCCCTCCCCTGGCCCTCACCCTAACCACTCCCTCCCCTGGCCCTTACCCTAACCACTCCCTCCCCTGGCCCTTACCCTAACCACTCCCTCCCCTGGCCCTTACCCTAACCACTCCCTCCCCTGGCCCTTACCCTAACCACTCCCTCCCCTGGCCCTTACCTTAACCATTCCCTCCACTGGCCCTTACCTTAACCATTCCCTCCCCTGGCCCTAACCTTAACCGTCCCTCCCTCTCTTGGCCCTTACCTTAGCCGTCCCCCCTCCCCTGGCCCTGACCCCTGACCCTGTTTTGGCCCTTACCCTAACCACTCCCTCGCCTGGCCCTACCTCTGCCCCTCTATTTGGCCTTGGCCCCTCTAAATTTGCCCCCCTTTCGGATCCCCCCTGCCACCGTTTTCACGTCTCTCTCGATTGGTCTGACCCCACACCATTCCTCTGAATGTTGCACATTATTTAACCCTGTTTATTGAGGTGATATGCTATTATTCTGTTGTTTTTCGTGTGTGTGTGCGTCTGCCTTTCGTTTATTTTGTTTTATTTTATTTATTTATTTATTTTATTTATTGTTTATAATTAATTTCGTTTAATGTATTCGTTTATGTCCTCATGGTACTGTCGTTTACATTATTTACTACCCCTGAATGCGTTGTGTGTTTGTTTCCCCATTCATTCCGACTGCCACTTGCATCGGTCTATTTGGCGTCACCTGTTGGTAATTCTACCTCATTGTGTCAATTCAAAGATGTTTTTCAATCCTGGTCTCTGATTGGTCCCCCACTCCCGGGCGGCCGTCTTTGTTTATGACATGTGACACACTATATCCCGCCCCCCGTGCACGGCTCTGATTGGTTCAGGGTCGTGCTGAGACCACGGTTCCTTTTCCTCCCCCGTTTTCTGTTTACGCATTTTTAATGTGTGCGTGCGCACCCTCCCGTCATTTGTCACCACGGCTCGTTTGGAATGGATATATTCACGGTTTGTTTTTGCACTTATTTGTACCTGATGAAGTCACTTTAGTGACGAAACGTCGTACCTGCTTGCACAGATAGAAAAATCAATAAATACGGATTTTCTATCGGACCACACTTTCCTTTTTTGAAACCTTCCGATCGTTTTTTTAAAAACGTAACTCGTACTATGCCTCCCCCGAGCCACCATGACGAATGGACCGTGGTCCACCGCGGACGACGCCAGCCCAGGACACGGGACCCTTCTGACATCCCCTCGCTGGTTAGTTTACCCTTTGGGCCCGTACAAACTATGAGACGCTCCTATGCGTCGGTCGCAGACCCTTACCGTCGCGACTGGGTTCCCCGTGACCCCTCTCCCCGGGGTTGGGCTGCCCCCACACGGCCCGCTAGGCACCGATCCCCCTCTGGGTCGGCCCGCTATCCCCCTCCGTTCCAGCCCCGGGCCTACCGGCCCGCGCCTTCGCCGTGCCGCGATGAGCGCCGCCGCCGCGGAGCTAACGCCCGCCCGGCCTTCCGCCCTGCCGTCCAGGACCGAGGCTTCCCCGCCGGTGCTCCGCTACCCCGCCGCCAGGTACCCTCCCGTCCTGGTCCCAGGCCCCGTGCCCGTCCTCCTCCTCCCCACCGTCCCGGACCTTCGGAGGCCGCCGCCGCGCGCTCGGGGCCTGCGCGTCTACCGCCGGCGCGCGTTAGGCCTCAGGCCCCCGACGTCCCGCGGTCTACGGACCCGGACTTCGCTCTGAAAAACAGACTGATCCTCGCTGCCATCAAGGCGGTCCATCACCTGACCAACGCCACCGGTCCCGAGCCCCTCCATGTTATATCAAGACTCACTGGCTCCCTGACGGCCTCCATCCGCCCCGCCGTCCCCAACGCCGCCACCCTGTCCCTCATAGAGGGTAACGCACGCAACTGGGCCCACACCACCACCATGATACTCCGGGACCACTACAAGACCACCGTGGTGGAGAAGGTCAGTGCCCTCTCCCGTCTTGCCGACCCTGCCTGGCACCGCAACTTTGAGGTGGCCGCCTCCTGGGCCGGTCGGCAGTTCGGACGCCGCCTGCGACAGGAGACCCTGGACAGCCTCCGCTCCGACCTCCGGCGTGAGCTTGACGACCCGGGTCTGGTGGACGGCTCCCTGCCCCTCTCCGGCCTGCCGCCTCCCTCCCCGTCTCCCGCCGCGCTTCCCTCCGCCTTCCAGCTCTCTGGATTCGACCCCGGGACCCAGGACGGCGCTGACCGGACGGACCGCTCTCCGTCCCTGGCCAGCTCTGTATCCCTCTTTTCCTCCTTGTCCTTCCCCTTTTCCCCTCCCCCCCGCTGCCCCCCTCCCACCCCCCCTCCCTTCCTCCCCCCCTCCTCTGTCCCGGCCCCCCTTCCCTCCTCCCCCCTTCCCCCTCCCCCTCCCTCCCTTTCCCCTCCCCTCCTCCCCCTCCCCCCGACCCCACCCTCTCCCCCTCCCCCTGCAGGCTCTCGGCCCCCTCCGGCTACGCCCTTGCCGCGGAGGACGGCGCGCACCTCTGGCTTGGCTGGGCGCCGGACCCTCACCACGCCCCTTCAGACGGCTCCGGCTTCTTCTGGCACGACACCCCCCAATGGGTTTGCCCGGACCAGCACTCGTCGGGACGCTGTCCCCACCGACACTCCCCTTGGCTCCACCCGCACCCGGCTGGCCTTCGACCTTCCAGCTGACGGCGTCACCCCGGACACGCCCACCAGGAGGTCCACGAGACACGTCGCAGCACTCACCGACCAACGGGGACCGGTCCAGAGTCTGCTGCGTTTTGGTCCTATTGCAGCTTACACACCATGCCTACCTGCTAGAGTTTCCACCAGACGCATTGCTGCTCTCGAGAAGAGAACGAAGCGGGCGATCAAGGGCAAGTACGTTATGAATGTGGGGGTGGGTCGGAGATTCCGGGATGTTGTGTGATGATGGCCTGTGCACTCGACGTTGCCGCCTTCGGCGGCGCCGTCTTTAATCTTGTACCTAACCCGCCCGTGCCTCCTATCGACTCCTCGGATCTCCTTCCCTCCCCACCAACACATGGGCACGCGAGTCCGGCCGGACCGCTCTCAACATGAACTGCACCACCTTCGTCATCATCGTCGTCGTTGTCACCGGACATCTACGACCTGTTCCCCTATAGGGTTGATGATTTTTGTTGTGTGTTTTAGTGTTCTTGTTGTTGCCCGTCATCCGTTCACCCTGTTTACACTTGAAGGTTCGTGTATACTGTGGTTTTGTTTCTCCCATGTGGTCCCGTGTGTTCCTCCCCGAGCTGTAGGTGTTTTCCCCTTCGTGTGCCCCTCTCCTTTCTCCCTCAGAGATGTGCCCCTTGCCCCGGCCCTCGCCCCTTCCCCGTCCCGCCCTGCCAACCCCTTTTGTCCCCGCCCTCGTCCGGGCCCTCACCTTAACCACTCCCTCCCCTGGCCCTCACCTTAACCACTCCCTCCCCTGGCCCTCACCCTAACCACTCCCTCCCCTGGCCCTTACCCTAACCACTCCCTCCCCTGGCCCTTACCCTAACCACTCCCTCCCCTGGCCCTTACCCTAACCACTCCCTCCCCTGGCCCTTACCCTAACCACTCCCTCCCCTGGCCCTTACCTTAACCATTCCCTCCACTGGCCCTTACCTTAACCATTCCCTCCCCTGGCCCTAACCTTAACCGTCCCTCCCTCTCTTGGCCCTTACCTTAGCCGTCCCCCCTCCCCTGGCCCTGACCCCTGACCCTGTTTTGGCCCTTACCCTAACCACTCCCTCGCCTGGCCCTACCTCTGCCCCTCTATTTGGCCTTGGCCCCTCTAAATTTGCCCCCCTTTCGGATCCCCCCTGCCACCGTTTTCACGTCTCTCTCGATTGGTCTGACCCCACACCATTCCTCTGAATGTTGCACATTATTTAACCCTGTTTATTGAGGTGATATGCTATTATTCTGTTGTTTTTCGTGTGTGTGTGCGTCTGCCTTTCGTTTATTTTGTTTTATTTTATTTATTTATTTATTTTATTTATTGTTTATAATTAATTTCGTTTAATGTATTCGTTTATGTCCTCATGGTACTGTCGTTTACATTATTTACTACCCCTGAATGCGTTGTGTGTTTGTTTCCCCATTCATTCCGACTGCCACTTGCATCGGTCTATTTGGCGTCACCTGTTGGTAATTCTACCTCATTGTGTCAATTCAAAGATGTTTTTCAATCCTGGTCTCTGATTGGTCCCCCACTCCCGGGCGGCCGTCTTTGTTTATGACATGTGACACACTATATCCCGCCCCCCGTGCACGGCTCTGATTGGTTCAGGGTCGTGCTGAGACCACGGTTCCTTTTCCTCCCCCGTTTTCTGTTTACGCATTTTTAATGTGTGCGTGCGCACCCTCCCGTCATTTGTCACCACGGCTCGTTTGGAATGGATATATTCACGGTTTGTTTTTGCACTTATTTGTACCTGATGAAGTCACTTTAGTGACGAAACGTCGTACCTGCTTGCACAGATAGAAAAATCAATAAATACGGATTTTCTATCGGACCACACTTTCCTTTTTTGAAACCTTCCGATCGTTTTTTTAAAAACGTAACTCGTACTATGCCTCCCCCGAGCCACCATGACGAATGGACCGTGGTCCACCGCGGACGACGCCAGCCCAGGACACGGGACCCTTCTGACATCCCCTCGCTGGTTAGTTTACCCTTTGGGCCCGTACAAACTATGAGACGCTCCTATGCGTCGGTCGCAGACCCTTACCGTCGCGACTGGGTTCCCCGTGACCCCTCTCCCCGGGGTTGGGCTGCCCCCACACGGCCCGCTAGGCACCGATCCCCCTCTGGGTCGGCCCGCTATCCCCCTCCGTTCCAGCCCCGGGCCTACCGGCCCGCGCCTTCGCCGTGCCGCGATGAGCGCCGCCGCCGCGGAGCTAACGCCCGCCCGGCCTTCCGCCCTGCCGTCCAGGACCGAGGCTTCCCCGCCGGTGCTCCGCTACCCCGCCGCCAGGTACCCTCCCGTCCTGGTCCCAGGCCCCGTGCCCGTCCTCCTCCTCCCCACCGTCCCGGACCTTCGGAGGCCGCCGCCGCGCGCTCGGGGCCTGCGCGTCTACCGCCGGCGCGCGTTAGGCCTCAGGCCCCCGACGTCCCGCGGTCTACGGACCCGGACTTCGCTCTGAAAAACAGACTGATCCTCGCTGCCATCAAGGCGGTCCATCACCTGACCAACGCCACCGGTCCCGAGCCCCTCCATGTTATATCAAGACTCACTGGCTCCCTGACGGCCTCCATCCGCCCCGCCGTCCCCAACGCCGCCACCCTGTCCCTCATAGAGGGTAACGCACGCAACTGGGCCCACACCACCACCATGATACTCCGGGACCACTACAAGACCACCGTGGTGGAGAAGGTCAGTGCCCTCTCCCGTCTTGCCGACCCTGCCTGGCACCGCAACTTTGAGGTGGCCGCCTCCTGGGCCGGTCGGCAGTTCGGACGCCGCCTGCGACAGGAGACCCTGGACAGCCTCCGCTCCGACCTCCGGCGTGAGCTTGACGACCCGGGTCTGGTGGACGGCTCCCTGCCCCTCTCCGGCCTGCCGCCTCCCTCCCCGTCTCCCGCCGCGCTTCCCTCCGCCTTCCAGCTCTCTGGATTCGACCCCGGGACCCAGGACGGCGCTGACCGGACGGACCGCTCTCCGTCCCTGGCCAGCTCTGTATCCCTCTTTTCCTCCTTGTCCTTCCCCTTTTCCCCTCCCCCCCGCTGCCCCCCTCCCACCCCCCCTCCCTTCCTCCCCCCCTCCTCTGTCCCGGCCCCCCTTCCCTCCTCCCCCCTTCCCCCTCCCCCTCCCTCCCTTTCCCCTCCCCTCCTCCCCCTCCCCCCGACCCCACCCTCTCCCCCTCCCCCTGCAGGCTCTCGGCCCCCTCCGGCTACGCCCTTGCCGCGGAGGACGGCGCGCACCTCTGGCTTGGCTGGGCGCCGGACCCTCACCACGCCCCTTCAGACGGCTCCGGCTTCTTCTGGCACGACACCCCCCAATGGGTTTGCCCGGACCAGCACTCGTCGGGACGCTGTCCCCACCGACACTCCCCTTGGCTCCACCCGCACCCGGCTGGCCTTCGACCTTCCAGCTGACGGCGTCACCCCGGACACGCCCACCAGGAGGTCCACGAGACACGTCGCAGCACTCACCGACCAACGGGGACCGGTCCAGAGTCTGCTGCGTTTTGGTCCTATTGCAGCTTACACACCATGCCTACCTGCTAGAGTTTCCACCAGACGCATTGCTGCTCTCGAGAAGAGAACGAAGCGGGCGATCAAGGGCAAGTACGTTATGAATGTGGGGGTGGGTCGGAGATTCCGGGATGTTGTGTGATGATGGCCTGTGCACTCGACGTTGCCGCCTTCGGCGGCGCCGTCTTTAATCTTGTACCTAACCCGCCCGTGCCTCCTATCGACTCCTCGGATCTCCTTCCCTCCCCACCAACACATGGGCACGCGAGTCCGGCCGGACCGCTCTCAACATGAACTGCACCACCTTCGTCATCATCGTCGTCGTTGTCACCGGACATCTACGACCTGTTCCCCTATAGGGTTGATGATTTTTGTTGTGTGTTTTAGTGTTCTTGTTGTTGCCCGTCATCCGTTCACCCTGTTTACACTTGAAGGTTCGTGTATACTGTGGTTTTGTTTCTCCCATGTGGTCCCGTGTGTTCCTCCCCGAGCTGTAGGTGTTTTCCCCTTCGTGTGCCCCTCTCCTTTCTCCCTCAGAGATGTGCCCCTTGCCCCGGCCCTCGCCCCTTCCCCGTCCCGCCCTGCCAACCCCTTTTGTCCCCGCCCTCGTCCGGGCCCTCACCTTAACCACTCCCTCCCCTGGCCCTCACCTTAACCACTCCCTCCCCTGGCCCTCACCCTAACCACTCCCTCCCCTGGCCCTTACCCTAACCACTCCCTCCCCTGGCCCTTACCCTAACCACTCCCTCCCCTGGCCCTTACCCTAACCACTCCCTCCCCTGGCCCTTACCCTAACCACTCCCTCCCCTGGCCCTTACCTTAACCATTCCCTCCACTGGCCCTTACCTTAACCATTCCCTCCCCTGGCCCTAACCTTAACCGTCCCTCCCTCTCTTGGCCCTTACCTTAGCCGTCCCCCCTCCCCTGGCCCTGACCCCTGACCCTGTTTTGGCCCTTACCCTAACCACTCCCTCGCCTGGCCCTACCTCTGCCCCTCTATTTGGCCTTGGCCCCTCTAAATTTGCCCCCCTTTCGGATCCCCCCTGCCACCGTTTTCACGTCTCTCTCGATTGGTCTGACCCCACACCATTCCTCTGAATGTTGCACATTATTTAACCCTGTTTATTGAGGTGATATGCTATTATTCTGTTGTTTTTCGTGTGTGTGTGCGTCTGCCTTTCGTTTATTTTGTTTTATTTTATTTATTTATTTATTTTATTTATTGTTTATAATTAATTTCGTTTAATGTATTCGTTTATGTCCTCATGGTACTGTCGTTTACATTATTTACTACCCCTGAATGCGTTGTGTGTTTGTTTCCCCATTCATTCCGACTGCCACTTGCATCGGTCTATTTGGCGTCACCTGTTGGTAATTCTACCTCATTGTGTCAATTCAAAGATGTTTTTCAATCCTGGTCTCTGATTGGTCCCCCACTCCCGGGCGGCCGTCTTTGTTTATGACATGTGACACACTATATCCCGCCCCCCGTGCACGGCTCTGATTGGTTCAGGGTCGTGCTGAGACCACGGTTCCTTTTCCTCCCCCGTTTTCTGTTTACGCATTTTTAATGTGTGCGTGCGCACCCTCCCGTCATTTGTCACCACGGCTCGTTTGGAATGGATATATTCACGGTTTGTTTTTGCACTTATTTGTACCTGATGAAGTCACTTTAGTGACGAAACGTCGTACCTGCTTGCACAGATAGAAAAATCAATAAATACGGATTTTCTATCGGACCACACTTTCCTTTTTTGAAACCTTCCGATCGTTTTTTTAAAAACGTAACTCGTACTATGCCTCCCCCGAGCCACCATGACGAATGGACCGTGGTCCACCGCGGACGACGCCAGCCCAGGACACGGGACCCTTCTGACATCCCCTCGCTGGTTAGTTTACCCTTTGGGCCCGTACAAACTATGAGACGCTCCTATGCGTCGGTCGCAGACCCTTACCGTCGCGACTGGGTTCCCCGTGACCCCTCTCCCCGGGGTTGGGCTGCCCCCACACGGCCCGCTAGGCACCGATCCCCCTCTGGGTCGGCCCGCTATCCCCCTCCGTTCCAGCCCCGGGCCTACCGGCCCGCGCCTTCGCCGTGCCGCGATGAGCGCCGCCGCCGCGGAGCTAACGCCCGCCCGGCCTTCCGCCCTGCCGTCCAGGACCGAGGCTTCCCCGCCGGTGCTCCGCTACCCCGCCGCCAGGTACCCTCCCGTCCTGGTCCCAGGCCCCGTGCCCGTCCTCCTCCTCCCCACCGTCCCGGACCTTCGGAGGCCGCCGCCGCGCGCTCGGGGCCTGCGCGTCTACCGCCGGCGCGCGTTAGGCCTCAGGCCCCCGACGTCCCGCGGTCTACGGACCCGGACTTCGCTCTGAAAAACAGACTGATCCTCGCTGCCATCAAGGCGGTCCATCACCTGACCAACGCCACCGGTCCCGAGCCCCTCCATGTTATATCAAGACTCACTGGCTCCCTGACGGCCTCCATCCGCCCCGCCGTCCCCAACGCCGCCACCCTGTCCCTCATAGAGGGTAACGCACGCAACTGGGCCCACACCACCACCATGATACTCCGGGACCACTACAAGACCACCGTGGTGGAGAAGGTCAGTGCCCTCTCCCGTCTTGCCGACCCTGCCTGGCACCGCAACTTTGAGGTGGCCGCCTCCTGGGCCGGTCGGCAGTTCGGACGCCGCCTGCGACAGGAGACCCTGGACAGCCTCCGCTCCGACCTCCGGCGTGAGCTTGACGACCCGGGTCTGGTGGACGGCTCCCTGCCCCTCTCCGGCCTGCCGCCTCCCTCCCCGTCTCCCGCCGCGCTTCCCTCCGCCTTCCAGCTCTCTGGATTCGACCCCGGGACCCAGGACGGCGCTGACCGGACGGACCGCTCTCCGTCCCTGGCCAGCTCTGTATCCCTCTTTTCCTCCTTGTCCTTCCCCTTTTCCCCTCCCCCCCGCTGCCCCCCTCCCACCCCCCCTCCCTTCCTCCCCCCCTCCTCTGTCCCGGCCCCCCTTCCCTCCTCCCCCCTTCCCCCTCCCCCTCCCTCCCTTTCCCCTCCCCTCCTCCCCCTCCCCCCGACCCCACCCTCTCCCCCTCCCCCTGCAGGCTCTCGGCCCCCTCCGGCTACGCCCTTGCCGCGGAGGACGGCGCGCACCTCTGGCTTGGCTGGGCGCCGGACCCTCACCACGCCCCTTCAGACGGCTCCGGCTTCTTCTGGCACGACACCCCCCAATGGGTTTGCCCGGACCAGCACTCGTCGGGACGCTGTCCCCACCGACACTCCCCTTGGCTCCACCCGCACCCGGCTGGCCTTCGACCTTCCAGCTGACGGCGTCACCCCGGACACGCCCACCAGGAGGTCCACGAGACACGTCGCAGCACTCACCGACCAACGGGGACCGGTCCAGAGTCTGCTGCGTTTTGGTCCTATTGCAGCTTACACACCATGCCTACCTGCTAGAGTTTCCACCAGACGCATTGCTGCTCTCGAGAAGAGAACGAAGCGGGCGATCAAGGGCAAGTACGTTATGAATGTGGGGGTGGGTCGGAGATTCCGGGATGTTGTGTGATGATGGCCTGTGCACTCGACGTTGCCGCCTTCGGCGGCGCCGTCTTTAATCTTGTACCTAACCCGCCCGTGCCTCCTATCGACTCCTCGGATCTCCTTCCCTCCCCACCAACACATGGGCACGCGAGTCCGGCCGGACCGCTCTCAACATGAACTGCACCACCTTCGTCATCATCGTCGTCGTTGTCACCGGACATCTACGACCTGTTCCCCTATAGGGTTGATGATTTTTGTTGTGTGTTTTAGTGTTCTTGTTGTTGCCCGTCATCCGTTCACCCTGTTTACACTTGAAGGTTCGTGTATACTGTGGTTTTGTTTCTCCCATGTGGTCCCGTGTGTTCCTCCCCGAGCTGTAGGTGTTTTCCCCTTCGTGTGCCCCTCTCCTTTCTCCCTCAGAGATGTGCCCCTTGCCCCGGCCCTCGCCCCTTCCCCGTCCCGCCCTGCCAACCCCTTTTGTCCCCGCCCTCGTCCGGGCCCTCACCTTAACCACTCCCTCCCCTGGCCCTCACCTTAACCACTCCCTCCCCTGGCCCTCACCCTAACCACTCCCTCCCCTGGCCCTTACCCTAACCACTCCCTCCCCTGGCCCTTACCCTAACCACTCCCTCCCCTGGCCCTTACCCTAACCACTCCCTCCCCTGGCCCTTACCCTAACCACTCCCTCCCCTGGCCCTTACCTTAACCATTCCCTCCACTGGCCCTTACCTTAACCATTCCCTCCCCTGGCCCTAACCTTAACCGTCCCTCCCTCTCTTGGCCCTTACCTTAGCCGTCCCCCCTCCCCTGGCCCTGACCCCTGACCCTGTTTTGGCCCTTACCCTAACCACTCCCTCGCCTGGCCCTACCTCTGCCCCTCTATTTGGCCTTGGCCCCTCTAAATTTGCCCCCCTTTCGGATCCCCCCTGCCACCGTTTTCACGTCTCTCTCGATTGGTCTGACCCCACACCATTCCTCTGAATGTTGCACATTATTTAACCCTGTTTATTGAGGTGATATGCTATTATTCTGTTGTTTTTCGTGTGTGTGTGCGTCTGCCTTTCGTTTATTTTGTTTTATTTTATTTATTTATTTATTTTATTTATTGTTTATAATTAATTTCGTTTAATGTATTCGTTTATGTCCTCATGGTACTGTCGTTTACATTATTTACTACCCCTGAATGCGTTGTGTGTTTGTTTCCCCATTCATTCCGACTGCCACTTGCATCGGTCTATTTGGCGTCACCTGTTGGTAATTCTACCTCATTGTGTCAATTCAAAGATGTTTTTCAATCCTGGTCTCTGATTGGTCCCCCACTCCCGGGCGGCCGTCTTTGTTTATGACATGTGACACACTATATCCCGCCCCCCGTGCACGGCTCTGATTGGTTCAGGGTCGTGCTGAGACCACGGTTCCTTTTCCTCCCCCGTTTTCTGTTTACGCATTTTTAATGTGTGCGTGCGCACCCTCCCGTCATTTGTCACCACGGCTCGTTTGGAATGGATATATTCACGGTTTGTTTTTGCACTTATTTGTACCTGATGAAGTCACTTTAGTGACGAAACGTCGTACCTGCTTGCACAGATAGAAAAATCAATAAATACGGATTTTCTATCGGACCACACTTTCCTTTTTTGAAACCTTCCGATCGTTTTTTTAAAAACGTAACTCGTACTATGCCTCCCCCGAGCCACCATGACGAATGGACCGTGGTCCACCGCGGACGACGCCAGCCCAGGACACGGGACCCTTCTGACATCCCCTCGCTGGTTAGTTTACCCTTTGGGCCCGTACAAACTATGAGACGCTCCTATGCGTCGGTCGCAGACCCTTACCGTCGCGACTGGGTTCCCCGTGACCCCTCTCCCCGGGGTTGGGCTGCCCCCACACGGCCCGCTAGGCACCGATCCCCCTCTGGGTCGGCCCGCTATCCCCCTCCGTTCCAGCCCCGGGCCTACCGGCCCGCGCCTTCGCCGTGCCGCGATGAGCGCCGCCGCCGCGGAGCTAACGCCCGCCCGGCCTTCCGCCCTGCCGTCCAGGACCGAGGCTTCCCCGCCGGTGCTCCGCTACCCCGCCGCCAGGTACCCTCCCGTCCTGGTCCCAGGCCCCGTGCCCGTCCTCCTCCTCCCCACCGTCCCGGACCTTCGGAGGCCGCCGCCGCGCGCTCGGGGCCTGCGCGTCTACCGCCGGCGCGCGTTAGGCCTCAGGCCCCCGACGTCCCGCGGTCTACGGACCCGGACTTCGCTCTGAAAAACAGACTGATCCTCGCTGCCATCAAGGCGGTCCATCACCTGACCAACGCCACCGGTCCCGAGCCCCTCCATGTTATATCAAGACTCACTGGCTCCCTGACGGCCTCCATCCGCCCCGCCGTCCCCAACGCCGCCACCCTGTCCCTCATAGAGGGTAACGCACGCAACTGGGCCCACACCACCACCATGATACTCCGGGACCACTACAAGACCACCGTGGTGGAGAAGGTCAGTGCCCTCTCCCGTCTTGCCGACCCTGCCTGGCACCGCAACTTTGAGGTGGCCGCCTCCTGGGCCGGTCGGCAGTTCGGACGCCGCCTGCGACAGGAGACCCTGGACAGCCTCCGCTCCGACCTCCGGCGTGAGCTTGACGACCCGGGTCTGGTGGACGGCTCCCTGCCCCTCTCCGGCCTGCCGCCTCCCTCCCCGTCTCCCGCCGCGCTTCCCTCCGCCTTCCAGCTCTCTGGATTCGACCCCGGGACCCAGGACGGCGCTGACCGGACGGACCGCTCTCCGTCCCTGGCCAGCTCTGTATCCCTCTTTTCCTCCTTGTCCTTCCCCTTTTCCCCTCCCCCCCGCTGCCCCCCTCCCACCCCCCCTCCCTTCCTCCCCCCCTCCTCTGTCCCGGCCCCCCTTCCCTCCTCCCCCCTTCCCCCTCCCCCTCCCTCCCTTTCCCCTCCCCTCCTCCCCCTCCCCCCGACCCCACCCTCTCCCCCTCCCCCTGCAGGCTCTCGGCCCCCTCCGGCTACGCCCTTGCCGCGGAGGACGGCGCGCACCTCTGGCTTGGCTGGGCGCCGGACCCTCACCACGCCCCTTCAGACGGCTCCGGCTTCTTCTGGCACGACACCCCCCAATGGGTTTGCCCGGACCAGCACTCGTCGGGACGCTGTCCCCACCGACACTCCCCTTGGCTCCACCCGCACCCGGCTGGCCTTCGACCTTCCAGCTGACGGCGTCACCCCGGACACGCCCACCAGGAGGTCCACGAGACACGTCGCAGCACTCACCGACCAACGGGGACCGGTCCAGAGTCTGCTGCGTTTTGGTCCTATTGCAGCTTACACACCATGCCTACCTGCTAGAGTTTCCACCAGACGCATTGCTGCTCTCGAGAAGAGAACGAAGCGGGCGATCAAGGGCAAGTACGTTATGAATGTGGGGGTGGGTCGGAGATTCCGGGATGTTGTGTGATGATGGCCTGTGCACTCGACGTTGCCGCCTTCGGCGGCGCCGTCTTTAATCTTGTACCTAACCCGCCCGTGCCTCCTATCGACTCCTCGGATCTCCTTCCCTCCCCACCAACACATGGGCACGCGAGTCCGGCCGGACCGCTCTCAACATGAACTGCACCACCTTCGTCATCATCGTCGTCGTTGTCACCGGACATCTACGACCTGTTCCCCTATAGGGTTGATGATTTTTGTTGTGTGTTTTAGTGTTCTTGTTGTTGCCCGTCATCCGTTCACCCTGTTTACACTTGAAGGTTCGTGTATACTGTGGTTTTGTTTCTCCCATGTGGTCCCGTGTGTTCCTCCCCGAGCTGTAGGTGTTTTCCCCTTCGTGTGCCCCTCTCCTTTCTCCCTCAGAGATGTGCCCCTTGCCCCGGCCCTCGCCCCTTCCCCGTCCCGCCCTGCCAACCCCTTTTGTCCCCGCCCTCGTCCGGGCCCTCACCTTAACCACTCCCTCCCCTGGCCCTCACCTTAACCACTCCCTCCCCTGGCCCTCACCCTAACCACTCCCTCCCCTGGCCCTTACCCTAACCACTCCCTCCCCTGGCCCTTACCCTAACCACTCCCTCCCCTGGCCCTTACCCTAACCACTCCCTCCCCTGGCCCTTACCCTAACCACTCCCTCCCCTGGCCCTTACCTTAACCATTCCCTCCACTGGCCCTTACCTTAACCATTCCCTCCCCTGGCCCTAACCTTAACCGTCCCTCCCTCTCTTGGCCCTTACCTTAGCCGTCCCCCCTCCCCTGGCCCTGACCCCTGACCCTGTTTTGGCCCTTACCCTAACCACTCCCTCGCCTGGCCCTACCTCTGCCCCTCTATTTGGCCTTGGCCCCTCTAAATTTGCCCCCCTTTCGGATCCCCCCTGCCACCGTTTTCACGTCTCTCTCGATTGGTCTGACCCCACACCATTCCTCTGAATGTTGCACATTATTTAACCCTGTTTATTGAGGTGATATGCTATTATTCTGTTGTTTTTCGTGTGTGTGTGCGTCTGCCTTTCGTTTATTTTGTTTTATTTTATTTATTTATTTATTTTATTTATTGTTTATAATTAATTTCGTTTAATGTATTCGTTTATGTCCTCATGGTACTGTCGTTTACATTATTTACTACCCCTGAATGCGTTGTGTGTTTGTTTCCCCATTCATTCCGACTGCCACTTGCATCGGTCTATTTGGCGTCACCTGTTGGTAATTCTACCTCATTGTGTCAATTCAAAGATGTTTTTCAATCCTGGTCTCTGATTGGTCCCCCACTCCCGGGCGGCCGTCTTTGTTTATGACATGTGACACACTATATCCCGCCCCCCGTGCACGGCTCTGATTGGTTCAGGGTCGTGCTGAGACCACGGTTCCTTTTCCTCCCCCGTTTTCTGTTTACGCATTTTTAATGTGTGCGTGCGCACCCTCCCGTCATTTGTCACCACGGCTCGTTTGGAATGGATATATTCACGGTTTGTTTTTGCACTTATTTGTACCTGATGAAGTCACTTTAGTGACGAAACGTCGTACCTGCTTGCACAGATAGAAAAATCAATAAATACGGATTTTCTATCGGACCACACTTTCCTTTTTTGAAACCTTCCGATCGTTTTTTTAAAAACGTAACTCGTACTATGCCTCCCCCGAGCCACCATGACGAATGGACCGTGGTCCACCGCGGACGACGCCAGCCCAGGACACGGGACCCTTCTGACATCCCCTCGCTGGTTAGTTTACCCTTTGGGCCCGTACAAACTATGAGACGCTCCTATGCGTCGGTCGCAGACCCTTACCGTCGCGACTGGGTTCCCCGTGACCCCTCTCCCCGGGGTTGGGCTGCCCCCACACGGCCCGCTAGGCACCGATCCCCCTCTGGGTCGGCCCGCTATCCCCCTCCGTTCCAGCCCCGGGCCTACCGGCCCGCGCCTTCGCCGTGCCGCGATGAGCGCCGCCGCCGCGGAGCTAACGCCCGCCCGGCCTTCCGCCCTGCCGTCCAGGACCGAGGCTTCCCCGCCGGTGCTCCGCTACCCCGCCGCCAGGTACCCTCCCGTCCTGGTCCCAGGCCCCGTGCCCGTCCTCCTCCTCCCCACCGTCCCGGACCTTCGGAGGCCGCCGCCGCGCGCTCGGGGCCTGCGCGTCTACCGCCGGCGCGCGTTAGGCCTCAGGCCCCCGACGTCCCGCGGTCTACGGACCCGGACTTCGCTCTGAAAAACAGACTGATCCTCGCTGCCATCAAGGCGGTCCATCACCTGACCAACGCCACCGGTCCCGAGCCCCTCCATGTTATATCAAGACTCACTGGCTCCCTGACGGCCTCCATCCGCCCCGCCGTCCCCAACGCCGCCACCCTGTCCCTCATAGAGGGTAACGCACGCAACTGGGCCCACACCACCACCATGATACTCCGGGACCACTACAAGACCACCGTGGTGGAGAAGGTCAGTGCCCTCTCCCGTCTTGCCGACCCTGCCTGGCACCGCAACTTTGAGGTGGCCGCCTCCTGGGCCGGTCGGCAGTTCGGACGCCGCCTGCGACAGGAGACCCTGGACAGCCTCCGCTCCGACCTCCGGCGTGAGCTTGACGACCCGGGTCTGGTGGACGGCTCCCTGCCCCTCTCCGGCCTGCCGCCTCCCTCCCCGTCTCCCGCCGCGCTTCCCTCCGCCTTCCAGCTCTCTGGATTCGACCCCGGGACCCAGGACGGCGCTGACCGGACGGACCGCTCTCCGTCCCTGGCCAGCTCTGTATCCCTCTTTTCCTCCTTGTCCTTCCCCTTTTCCCCTCCCCCCCGCTGCCCCCCTCCCACCCCCCCTCCCTTCCTCCCCCCCTCCTCTGTCCCGGCCCCCCTTCCCTCCTCCCCCCTTCCCCCTCCCCCTCCCTCCCTTTCCCCTCCCCTCCTCCCCCTCCCCCCGACCCCACCCTCTCCCCCTCCCCCTGCAGGCTCTCGGCCCCCTCCGGCTACGCCCTTGCCGCGGAGGACGGCGCGCACCTCTGGCTTGGCTGGGCGCCGGACCCTCACCACGCCCCTTCAGACGGCTCCGGCTTCTTCTGGCACGACACCCCCCAATGGGTTTGCCCGGACCAGCACTCGTCGGGACGCTGTCCCCACCGACACTCCCCTTGGCTCCACCCGCACCCGGCTGGCCTTCGACCTTCCAGCTGACGGCGTCACCCCGGACACGCCCACCAGGAGGTCCACGAGACACGTCGCAGCACTCACCGACCAACGGGGACCGGTCCAGAGTCTGCTGCGTTTTGGTCCTATTGCAGCTTACACACCATGCCTACCTGCTAGAGTTTCCACCAGACGCATTGCTGCTCTCGAGAAGAGAACGAAGCGGGCGATCAAGGGCAAGTACGTTATGAATGTGGGGGTGGGTCGGAGATTCCGGGATGTTGTGTGATGATGGCCTGTGCACTCGACGTTGCCGCCTTCGGCGGCGCCGTCTTTAATCTTGTACCTAACCCGCCCGTGCCTCCTATCGACTCCTCGGATCTCCTTCCCTCCCCACCAACACATGGGCACGCGAGTCCGGCCGGACCGCTCTCAACATGAACTGCACCACCTTCGTCATCATCGTCGTCGTTGTCACCGGACATCTACGACCTGTTCCCCTATAGGGTTGATGATTTTTGTTGTGTGTTTTAGTGTTCTTGTTGTTGCCCGTCATCCGTTCACCCTGTTTACACTTGAAGGTTCGTGTATACTGTGGTTTTGTTTCTCCCATGTGGTCCCGTGTGTTCCTCCCCGAGCTGTAGGTGTTTTCCCCTTCGTGTGCCCCTCTCCTTTCTCCCTCAGAGATGTGCCCCTTGCCCCGGCCCTCGCCCCTTCCCCGTCCCGCCCTGCCAACCCCTTTTGTCCCCGCCCTCGTCCGGGCCCTCACCTTAACCACTCCCTCCCCTGGCCCTCACCTTAACCACTCCCTCCCCTGGCCCTCACCCTAACCACTCCCTCCCCTGGCCCTTACCCTAACCACTCCCTCCCCTGGCCCTTACCCTAACCACTCCCTCCCCTGGCCCTTACCCTAACCACTCCCTCCCCTGGCCCTTACCCTAACCACTCCCTCCCCTGGCCCTTACCTTAACCATTCCCTCCACTGGCCCTTACCTTAACCATTCCCTCCCCTGGCCCTAACCTTAACCGTCCCTCCCTCTCTTGGCCCTTACCTTAGCCGTCCCCCCTCCCCTGGCCCTGACCCCTGACCCTGTTTTGGCCCTTACCCTAACCACTCCCTCGCCTGGCCCTACCTCTGCCCCTCTATTTGGCCTTGGCCCCTCTAAATTTGCCCCCCTTTCGGATCCCCCCTGCCACCGTTTTCACGTCTCTCTCGATTGGTCTGACCCCACACCATTCCTCTGAATGTTGCACATTATTTAACCCTGTTTATTGAGGTGATATGCTATTATTCTGTTGTTTTTCGTGTGTGTGTGCGTCTGCCTTTCGTTTATTTTGTTTTATTTTATTTATTTATTTATTTTATTTATTGTTTATAATTAATTTCGTTTAATGTATTCGTTTATGTCCTCATGGTACTGTCGTTTACATTATTTACTACCCCTGAATGCGTTGTGTGTTTGTTTCCCCATTCATTCCGACTGCCACTTGCATCGGTCTATTTGGCGTCACCTGTTGGTAATTCTACCTCATTGTGTCAATTCAAAGATGTTTTTCAATCCTGGTCTCTGATTGGTCCCCCACTCCCGGGCGGCCGTCTTTGTTTATGACATGTGACACACTATATCCCGCCCCCCGTGCACGGCTCTGATTGGTTCAGGGTCGTGCTGAGACCACGGTTCCTTTTCCTCCCCCGTTTTCTGTTTACGCATTTTTAATGTGTGCGTGCGCACCCTCCCGTCATTTGTCACCACGGCTCGTTTGGAATGGATATATTCACGGTTTGTTTTTGCACTTATTTGTACCTGATGAAGTCACTTTAGTGACGAAACGTCGTACCTGCTTGCACAGATAGAAAAATCAATAAATACGGATTTTCTATCGGACCACACTTTCCTTTTTTGAAACCTTCCGATCGTTTTTTTAAAAACGTAACTCGTACTATGCCTCCCCCGAGCCACCATGACGAATGGACCGTGGTCCACCGCGGACGACGCCAGCCCAGGACACGGGACCCTTCTGACATCCCCTCGCTGGTTAGTTTACCCTTTGGGCCCGTACAAACTATGAGACGCTCCTATGCGTCGGTCGCAGACCCTTACCGTCGCGACTGGGTTCCCCGTGACCCCTCTCCCCGGGGTTGGGCTGCCCCCACACGGCCCGCTAGGCACCGATCCCCCTCTGGGTCGGCCCGCTATCCCCCTCCGTTCCAGCCCCGGGCCTACCGGCCCGCGCCTTCGCCGTGCCGCGATGAGCGCCGCCGCCGCGGAGCTAACGCCCGCCCGGCCTTCCGCCCTGCCGTCCAGGACCGAGGCTTCCCCGCCGGTGCTCCGCTACCCCGCCGCCAGGTACCCTCCCGTCCTGGTCCCAGGCCCCGTGCCCGTCCTCCTCCTCCCCACCGTCCCGGACCTTCGGAGGCCGCCGCCGCGCGCTCGGGGCCTGCGCGTCTACCGCCGGCGCGCGTTAGGCCTCAGGCCCCCGACGTCCCGCGGTCTACGGACCCGGACTTCGCTCTGAAAAACAGACTGATCCTCGCTGCCATCAAGGCGGTCCATCACCTGACCAACGCCACCGGTCCCGAGCCCCTCCATGTTATATCAAGACTCACTGGCTCCCTGACGGCCTCCATCCGCCCCGCCGTCCCCAACGCCGCCACCCTGTCCCTCATAGAGGGTAACGCACGCAACTGGGCCCACACCACCACCATGATACTCCGGGACCACTACAAGACCACCGTGGTGGAGAAGGTCAGTGCCCTCTCCCGTCTTGCCGACCCTGCCTGGCACCGCAACTTTGAGGTGGCCGCCTCCTGGGCCGGTCGGCAGTTCGGACGCCGCCTGCGACAGGAGACCCTGGACAGCCTCCGCTCCGACCTCCGGCGTGAGCTTGACGACCCGGGTCTGGTGGACGGCTCCCTGCCCCTCTCCGGCCTGCCGCCTCCCTCCCCGTCTCCCGCCGCGCTTCCCTCCGCCTTCCAGCTCTCTGGATTCGACCCCGGGACCCAGGACGGCGCTGACCGGACGGACCGCTCTCCGTCCCTGGCCAGCTCTGTATCCCTCTTTTCCTCCTTGTCCTTCCCCTTTTCCCCTCCCCCCCGCTGCCCCCCTCCCACCCCCCCTCCCTTCCTCCCCCCCTCCTCTGTCCCGGCCCCCCTTCCCTCCTCCCCCCTTCCCCCTCCCCCTCCCTCCCTTTCCCCTCCCCTCCTCCCCCTCCCCCCGACCCCACCCTCTCCCCCTCCCCCTGCAGGCT
Organism: Pollachius pollachius; assembly: GCF_949987615.1. NCBI lineage: Eukaryota > Metazoa > Chordata > Actinopteri > Gadiformes > Gadidae > Pollachius > Pollachius pollachius. The sequence continues at coordinate 24,224 of NW_027641539.1, forward strand.
CTCGGCCCCCTCCGGCTACGCCCTTGCCGCGGAGGACGGCGCGCACCTCTGGCTTGGCTGGGCGCCGGACCCTCACCACGCCCCTTCAGACGGCTCCGGCTTCTTCTGGCACGACACCCCCCAATGGGTTTGCCCGGACCAGCACTCGTCGGGACGCTGTCCCCACCGACACTCCCCTTGGCTCCACCCGCACCCGGCTGGCCTTCGACCTTCCAGCTGACGGCGTCACCCCGGACACGCCCACCAGGAGGTCCACGAGACACGTCGCAGCACTCACCGACCAACGGGGACCGGTCCAGAGTCTGCTGCGTTTTGGTCCTATTGCAGCTTACACACCATGCCTACCTGCTAGAGTTTCCACCAGACGCATTGCTGCTCTCGAGAAGAGAACGAAGCGGGCGATCAAGGGCAAGTACGTTATGAATGTGGGGGTGGGTCGGAGATTCCGGGATGTTGTGTGATGATGGCCTGTGCACTCGACGTTGCCGCCTTCGGCGGCGCCGTCTTTAATCTTGTACCTAACCCTAACCCTAACCCTAACCCTAACCCTAACCCTAACCCTAACCCTAACCCTAACCCTAACCCTAACCCTAACCCTAACCCTAACCCTAACCCTAACCCTTAACCCGCCCGTGCCTCGCTGTGGACGCTCCTGGTCTCCTTGCTCGCCTCCCTCGCTGGAGGCTTCCCCTCCTGGACTCCAACACGATGGTGCCTCGGGACGACGGACCTGCAACTTCCTGTGCTCCGGACCACTTCAGGTCAACATTTGATACGTTGTTGGTTCCGGTTTATATCCATGTGTATTTTCACTGTGTCTCTGTATACGCTGTTGCGTCTGTTTTTTGCACAGGTTGGTCCTGCAGGTCACTTTCGTTCCTTTGTACATTTGATGGTTATGTATATATACTGTTGGTAACATATTCATGGTCATGTGTGTCCCCGACCGAGCCGTAGGTAATTTTTCATGTGTTGTTTGCCTCCTGGATCCCCGCCCCCACCCCACCCTGGCCCCGCCCTTACCCCCGCCCTAGCCCTGGCCCTAACCTTAACCACTCCCTGCCCTGGCCCTTACCTTAACCACACCTTACCCTGGCCCTAACCCTAACCTTAACCCTAACCTTAACCCCATTCACCCTAACCTTAACCCTAACCTTAACCCCTTCACCCTAACCCCCGCCCTGGCCCTGGCCCTTACCTTAACCACTCCCTACCCTGGCCCTAACCTTAACCACACCTTACCCTGGCCCTAACCCCAACCTTAACCCTAACCTTAACCTCCTCACCCTTACCCCCGCCCTGGCCCTGGCCCTTACCTTAACCACTCTCTGCCCTGGTCCCTAACCTTAACCACACCCTACCCTGGCCCTTACCCGAACCATAGCCCTAACCTTCCTTCCCTCTCCCAGCCCTGTTTTGTATCGTTATTTATATATATTTTTTATTTGTGGTTGGTTTTTCTTCGGGTTTTATTTATATAAACAATTTGTTTTCTTTTATTTTTTTATTTATTATTTATTTATTATTTATTATTTTTTATTTTTTATTTTATTTATTTCTTTTATTTTCTTTTGTTTTTCTTTTTTGTTTTTCTTTATCTATGTTGTTTCCCTCCTCCTTATTACTATTGTATTATTATCCGTGTGTTTAGGGGTTTTGTACACCCTTTTGGGTTTTGATCGCGTTTCCATATATGGAACAACTCACATGGTCCCGCACTGTCGTGTGATTGGCTGATGCACTTCCTGGTGGCCATTTGGTTTCTTGTTTTGATCGCGTTTCCATATATGGAACAACCCACATGGACCCGTACTGTCGTGTGATTGGCTGCTGCACTTCCGGGTGGCCATTTTGTTTGTTGTTGACGGTTGTTCAAGCCGAGTTAACATGAGGCCTTCTTATTGGCCCGTTTACAGGAAGGAGGTTGAGGTCACTGAGGGTTCATGTCCCCTTGGTTCGCGCTCTCTTCAACCAGCATGTTTTTCGGACATTAACACCACGGCTCGGTCGCATAACTCTAAGGGAATGTTACACACTGTTTATTCGCCTGATGAAGGTATTTTTATTACCGAAACGTAGCGAATAGTTTCTTTAAAATAAAAGAAACTTTATTTTGACCATTTGTTACCGTTTTTTCTTAACCATCAACCGTGATTCCTTCCGACCTGTTGCCATGTCCGACCGCCACGGAGACGGCCATTGGACGGTTGTCCACCGCGTTAGGGGTCGCAGGAGATCCCGGGACCCGGTCGAGGCCCTTGCACCGGTGAGTCGACCTCTTTTACGGCCGCACCACATGAGACGCACCTATGCGTCGGTGACTAGAACAGACTGCCGCGCCTGGGCCTCGCGCGACCTATCGCCGCGTGTTGCCTGGCGCGGTCTACCCGACCACGTCCGGGTCCCGCGCAGCCCATTGCCTCGGGCACCCCGTCGTCGCCGCAATGATCCCTATCGGGCCACGGGTTCCGACCTGCCGTCGCGTGGGTTCGAGCGCCGCCGTGGCGGCCCTTGGGACCGGGACTTTGACCCGACCTTCCGCCCCGTTCCGGTGGAACGGTACCGCCCGCCGTGGCGCCCCGGACGTCACCGCCGTGACCGCGGGGCCCGCGACCTCGGCCGGGGGCCTATTCCCCGCTCCGGAACCGATGACGACGCGAGGGCCCAACTTGCAGTGCCGCCGCGGGAGGGAGTCCGGACTCGTGTCCCCGACGCCCCGCTGTCCACCGACCCGGACTTCAGCCTGAAAAACAGGTTAGTGTTTGGCATTATCAAGGCCTCTCACCATCTCGACAATGTGACCGGACCTGAGCCCCCGGTCACCATCTCCAGAATAACCAGAACATTAATCATGACCATCAAGCCGGCGGCCCCCAACGCAGCTACACTGTCCCTCATTGCGGGGAACGCCAAGAACTGGGCCCACACCACGGCCCTCATCCTGAGGGACCACTACCGGGACACGGTTGCGGATAAAATCCAGGTCCTGACACGGTTGCTGGAGCCCGACTGGCGCCAGAACTTTGATATCGCGGCTGCCTGGGCTAGGCGACACTTTGGCCCCAGGTTACGCCAGACGACCCTGGATGACGCACGTGCCCTGCTGGGGCGCCGTTTGGACGGCTGTGGGTCAACGGAAGGCCCGACGACGCAGCCGCCCTCCTCTGCACCGCCGACCGGGCCTTCCATCAGCGCTCATCGTGTTGCTGAGGTCCTCGAGGATCCACGCTGGGACGCGGACGCTGGCCTCTCTCCTGTGCTTCCCCCTCCTGCCTCTCTTTTTTCTCCCTGTCCTCCTCCTCCTTCCTCCCCCCTCTCCAGCCCTCCCCCCCTCCCCCTCCCCTCCGGCTCCTCTCTCCTCTCCCCTGTCCTTCCTCTCCCTCCTCCAGGCTCGCGGCCCTCTCCGGACCCGCCCAGAAGGCAGCGGGGATCGTGCCCTTCCACGCGCACTACGGGCCGGAAGGCAGCCACTCCTCTTCCCCCCGCGCCCGCGCCCTTGGGTACGACGCCCTCAGCCGGAGAGCCCTCCACGTCCGCCGACCGGGGCGGCGCTCCTCTCTCCACACCCCTGGGCCCTGTCCAGCGCTGTCTGCGCCTTCGCTCTTCGGGGGTCGTCATTCCGGACACGCCCACCCGCCGCACCACCAGGCACGTCAGCACCACAAAGAAGCTGAGTGAGTGGGGCCTCCGTGCTAGGGAGGAGTGCCTCATCTTGGGGGACTCCAACCTGGCCAGGTTCCCTCCCTTCCAGCGGCCTGGCCTTCAGGTCGACAGTTTCCCGGGGGCCACGTTTCGACACGCCGGGGCCATCTTGGCCAAGACTGCCGTCTCCCCCGATGTCCGCAAGGTAATTCTCGCCTTCGGCCTCAACGACAGGGCTTGCGTGTCGGACCAGGGCACTATTAGGCAGCTCCGGAACGCCATTAGGATGGCTAAGCTCTGCTTTCCCCTAGCAAGGGTCATGGTCCCTGAAATTAACTTCTCCAGGTCCTTGCCCCATAGAGAGCAGGATAATCTGCGCCGTCTTAATGATTACATCACCGCCCATTGCCACTTTATCCCGGCGCTTTCTAGGAAATGTTTTAGCACCGATAGAGACGGTATCCACTGGTCCCATCCTACCGCCAAGCTCTTCCTAGAGCACTGGATACAGTCGTTAAATTAGTGACCCCCGCGCACGACGATACGCAAAAGGGGAGCAAATCCGTCATTAACCTCTGTAAAAATTTCACACTGTCTGCGGCGCAATTTTCCGTCCTCGAGAGGGGCCTTGCCTTTATTCCCACCAAGGGAGGCGGCGCTGATAACATGCGACATCAAATACGATCCGACATACAGCAATACCATCGCAGGGTCAAACTGGCGGTTTACTTCGAGGGCCAGCCGGACTCGTCGCGACCCCCCTTCACACCTAGATCGCAGTGGGTTCCCCCCAAGGGCAGTCTCCCTGCGGAGGTTTCCACTTTGGTCGACTCTGACGTTAGGTTTTTTCAGGATGAGTTCCGCATAGGCCGGGTCAGGGATAACCTCGATGCGGAGGAGTTTGCCGCGCTCTTATCGTTAAAAAACAATGACGCCGTCGTCATCAAACCCGCGGATAAGGGCAGCGCTGTAGTTCTTATGGACAGAGAACAATATCTGTGGGAGGGACATAGACAGTTGAATAATCCCACCTACTATTCGAAATTAACACGTCCCATCTACCCGGACACTGTCCCCCTCGTCGTTAATATCGTGTGGGCGCTGTGGGGTAAGAAATTTATCGACCATAAGCAACGCAACTATCTCGTGGGGGGTGCTGCGCCCAGGCCCAGGCTCTTCTATATGCTGCCCAAAATCCATAAGGACCCCGCGTCTTGGAGCAGGCCTCACGAGATCCCTCCCGGTAGGCCGATCGTGTCGGACTGCAGCAGCGAAACCTACTACACGGCAGAGTTCATCGACTTTCACCTTAATCCGCTCTCGACCAGACACGCCAGTTATGTTAAGGACACCTACGATTTTGTTAATAAAATTAATCACATGCACGTTCCCGCCGACTCCCTCTTGTTCACCATGGACGTCGACAGCCTCTACACGAACATTGACATCTCCGAGGGCTTACAGGCTGTTAAAAATATTTTTCGCGCGTTCCCGGACGCCACTAGGCCCGATAAGGAACTTCTGCAGCTCTTAGAAATTAATCTTACCCGTAACGATTTTGAATTCGACGGGCAATTCTTCCTTCAAATCAAGGGCACGGCCATGGGTAAGAAATTCGCGCCGGCCTACGCAAACATTTTCATGGCAGAGTGGGAGGTCGCGGCCCTGGCCTCCTGTTCCAAAAAGCCCCTCTACTACCTTAGATATTTGGATGACATCTGGGGGGTGTGGCCCCACTCGGAGGGAGATTTTAATCAGTTCCTTATCACGTTGAACGCCCACAATCCGTCCATCACGCTCAAATCTTGTCTCGACGCTTCTTCGGTCGACTTCCTCGACACGACGACGTTCAAGGGCCCCACGTTCTCCTCCCAACATAAGTTGGACGTTAAAGTTTTCTTTAAGACCACCGACACCCACGCTCTACTACACCGATCCAGCTTCCATCCGAAGCACACGTACGCCGGCCTGTTGAAATCGCAATTGCTTAGATTCCACAGAATATGCACTAACCGAGAGGACTTTATTAAAGCCACCAAAGTGCTTTTCGCCGCGTTGTCCACCAGGGGGTACTCTAGGTCCTTCCTACGGAAGGCCTTCAGGACCTTTGGGGACACTAAACCGGTCGTCGTAGGCTCGCGACTTCCCTTCGTCACAACCTACTCTCCGTCGTCTGTACGCTTAGTCAGGGCCATTAAAGTTCATTTCTCCCGTCTGTTGGACGGCACTCGGCTCTTGCGGGACTATGGCATTATCGCGGCCTACCGCAAAAACAAGAACCTGCAGGACATCCTGGTTAGGGCCAAGCTCCGCCCACTGTCCCGCCCCAGATCCAATAGACGCGGGGATTTCTATAAATACCAGCCCTGGGTGCGTAACCGACACAACGGTGACGTGTTCCCCACGCAGAGACAGTGTGACTCTCTCACTAAAAACTGTGTCTATCTCATCCGGTGTAAGACCTGCGACGCCCAATATGTGGGGGAAACACAAAACAATCTCCTGACCAGGTTTACACAACACCGTTTTAACATTTGTAGGCTGAAGAACACGCACCTCCCCCTGGTAAAACACTTTATCGAGCACGGTTGGTCTGCCTTGACGGCCACGGTGTTGGAGTCCAACCCCAGGTGGTCCGTCTCGATGAGACGCAGGGCGGAGCGCCTTTGGATGCGCCGTTTGGACACCATACAGCCCATGGGTTTGAACGTGGGGGTGGGCTTGGGGGCCCGGGGTAGTTAGCAGTTGACGGACTGTGCACTTGACGTCGGCGCCTTCGGCGGCGGCGTCTGCCTTTTTTTTCAATTCCTAACCCGCCCGTGCCTCGCTGTGGACGCTCCTGGTCTCCTTGCTCGCCTCCCTCGCTGGAGGCTTCCCCTCCTGGACTCCAACACGATGGTGCCTCGGGACGACGGACCTGCAACTTCCTGTGCTCCGGACCACTTCAGGTCAACATTTGATACGTTGTTGGTTCCGGTTTATATCCATGTGTATTTTCACTGTGTCTCTGTATACGCTGTTGCGTCTGTTTTTTGCACAGGTTGGTCCTGCAGGTCACTTTCGTTCCTTTGTACATTTGATGGTTATGTATATATACTGTTGGTAACATATTCATGGTCATGTGTGTCCCCGACCGAGCCGTAGGTAATTTTTCATGTGTTGTTTGCCTCCTGGATCCCCGCCCCCACCCCACCCTGGCCCCGCCCTTACCCCCGCCCTAGCCCTGGCCCTAACCTTAACCACTCCCTGCCCTGGCCCTTACCTTAACCACACCTTACCCTGGCCCTAACCCTAACCTTAACCCTAACCTTAACCCCATTCACCCTAACCTTAACCCTAACCTTAACCCCTTCACCCTAACCCCCGCCCTGGCCCTGGCCCTTACCTTAACCACTCCCTACCCTGGCCCTAACCTTAACCACACCTTACCCTGGCCCTAACCCCAACCTTAACCCTAACCTTAACCTCCTCACCCTTACCCCCGCCCTGGCCCTGGCCCTTACCTTAACCACTCTCTGCCCTGGTCCCTAACCTTAACCACACCCTACCCTGGCCCTTACCCGAACCATAGCCCTAACCTTCCTTCCCTCTCCCAGCCCTGTTTTGTATCGTTATTTATATATATTTTTTATTTGTGGTTGGTTTTTCTTCGGGTTTTATTTATATAAACAATTTGTTTTCTTTTATTTTTTTATTTATTATTTATTTATTATTTATTATTTTTTATTTTTTATTTTATTTATTTCTTTTATTTTCTTTTGTTTTTCTTTTTTGTTTTTCTTTATCTATGTTGTTTCCCTCCTCCTTATTACTATTGTATTATTATCCGTGTGTTTAGGGGTTTTGTACACCCTTTTGGGTTTTGATCGCGTTTCCATATATGGAACAACTCACATGGTCCCGCACTGTCGTGTGATTGGCTGATGCACTTCCTGGTGGCCATTTGGTTTCTTGTTTTGATCGCGTTTCCATATATGGAACAACCCACATGGACCCGTACTGTCGTGTGATTGGCTGCTGCACTTCCGGGTGGCCATTTTGTTTGTTGTTGACGGTTGTTCAAGCCGAGTTAACATGAGGCCTTCTTATTGGCCCGTTTACAGGAAGGAGGTTGAGGTCACTGAGGGTTCATGTCCCCTTGGTTCGCGCTCTCTTCAACCAGCATGTTTTTCGGACATTAACACCACGGCTCGGTCGCATAACTCTAAGGGAATGTTACACACTGTTTATTCGCCTGATGAAGGTATTTTTATTACCGAAACGTAGCGAATAGTTTCTTTAAAATAAAAGAAACTTTATTTTGACCATTTGTTACCGTTTTTTCTTAACCATCAACCGTGATTCCTTCCGACCTGTTGCCATGTCCGACCGCCACGGAGACGGCCATTGGACGGTTGTCCACCGCGTTAGGGGTCGCAGGAGATCCCGGGACCCGGTCGAGGCCCTTGCACCGGTGAGTCGACCTCTTTTACGGCCGCACCACATGAGACGCACCTATGCGTCGGTGACTAGAACAGACTGCCGCGCCTGGGCCTCGCGCGACCTATCGCCGCGTGTTGCCTGGCGCGGTCTACCCGACCACGTCCGGGTCCCGCGCAGCCCATTGCCTCGGGCACCCCGTCGTCGCCGCAATGATCCCTATCGGGCCACGGGTTCCGACCTGCCGTCGCGTGGGTTCGAGCGCCGCCGTGGCGGCCCTTGGGACCGGGACTTTGACCCGACCTTCCGCCCCGTTCCGGTGGAACGGTACCGCCCGCCGTGGCGCCCCGGACGTCACCGCCGTGACCGCGGGGCCCGCGACCTCGGCCGGGGGCCTATTCCCCGCTCCGGAACCGATGACGACGCGAGGGCCCAACTTGCAGTGCCGCCGCGGGAGGGAGTCCGGACTCGTGTCCCCGACGCCCCGCTGTCCACCGACCCGGACTTCAGCCTGAAAAACAGGTTAGTGTTTGGCATTATCAAGGCCTCTCACCATCTCGACAATGTGACCGGACCTGAGCCCCCGGTCACCATCTCCAGAATAACCAGAACATTAATCATGACCATCAAGCCGGCGGCCCCCAACGCAGCTACACTGTCCCTCATTGCGGGGAACGCCAAGAACTGGGCCCACACCACGGCCCTCATCCTGAGGGACCACTACCGGGACACGGTTGCGGATAAAATCCAGGTCCTGACACGGTTGCTGGAGCCCGACTGGCGCCAGAACTTTGATATCGCGGCTGCCTGGGCTAGGCGACACTTTGGCCCCAGGTTACGCCAGACGACCCTGGATGACGCACGTGCCCTGCTGGGGCGCCGTTTGGACGGCTGTGGGTCAACGGAAGGCCCGACGACGCAGCCGCCCTCCTCTGCACCGCCGACCGGGCCTTCCATCAGCGCTCATCGTGTTGCTGAGGTCCTCGAGGATCCACGCTGGGACGCGGACGCTGGCCTCTCTCCTGTGCTTCCCCCTCCTGCCTCTCTTTTTTCTCCCTGTCCTCCTCCTCCTTCCTCCCCCCTCTCCAGCCCTCCCCCCCTCCCCCTCCCCTCCGGCTCCTCTCTCCTCTCCCCTGTCCTTCCTCTCCCTCCTCCAGGCTCGCGGCCCTCTCCGGACCCGCCCAGAAGGCAGCGGGGATCGTGCCCTTCCACGCGCACTACGGGCCGGAAGGCAGCCACTCCTCTTCCCCCCGCGCCCGCGCCCTTGGGTACGACGCCCTCAGCCGGAGAGCCCTCCACGTCCGCCGACCGGGGCGGCGCTCCTCTCTCCACACCCCTGGGCCCTGTCCAGCGCTGTCTGCGCCTTCGCTCTTCGGGGGTCGTCATTCCGGACACGCCCACCCGCCGCACCACCAGGCACGTCAGCACCACAAAGAAGCTGAGTGAGTGGGGCCTCCGTGCTAGGGAGGAGTGCCTCATCTTGGGGGACTCCAACCTGGCCAGGTTCCCTCCCTTCCAGCGGCCTGGCCTTCAGGTCGACAGTTTCCCGGGGGCCACGTTTCGACACGCCGGGGCCATCTTGGCCAAGACTGCCGTCTCCCCCGATGTCCGCAAGGTAATTCTCGCCTTCGGCCTCAACGACAGGGCTTGCGTGTCGGACCAGGGCACTATTAGGCAGCTCCGGAACGCCATTAGGATGGCTAAGCTCTGCTTTCCCCTAGCAAGGGTCATGGTCCCTGAAATTAACTTCTCCAGGTCCTTGCCCCATAGAGAGCAGGATAATCTGCGCCGTCTTAATGATTACATCACCGCCCATTGCCACTTTATCCCGGCGCTTTCTAGGAAATGTTTTAGCACCGATAGAGACGGTATCCACTGGTCCCATCCTACCGCCAAGCTCTTCCTAGAGCACTGGATACAGTCGTTAAATTAGTGACCCCCGCGCACGACGATACGCAAAAGGGGAGCAAATCCGTCATTAACCTCTGTAAAAATTTCACACTGTCTGCGGCGCAATTTTCCGTCCTCGAGAGGGGCCTTGCCTTTATTCCCACCAAGGGAGGCGGCGCTGATAACATGCGACATCAAATACGATCCGACATACAGCAATACCATCGCAGGGTCAAACTGGCGGTTTACTTCGAGGGCCAGCCGGACTCGTCGCGACCCCCCTTCACACCTAGATCGCAGTGGGTTCCCCCCAAGGGCAGTCTCCCTGCGGAGGTTTCCACTTTGGTCGACTCTGACGTTAGGTTTTTTCAGGATGAGTTCCGCATAGGCCGGGTCAGGGATAACCTCGATGCGGAGGAGTTTGCCGCGCTCTTATCGTTAAAAAACAATGACGCCGTCGTCATCAAACCCGCGGATAAGGGCAGCGCTGTAGTTCTTATGGACAGAGAACAATATCTGTGGGAGGGACATAGACAGTTGAATAATCCCACCTACTATTCGAAATTAACACGTCCCATCTACCCGGACACTGTCCCCCTCGTCGTTAATATCGTGTGGGCGCTGTGGGGTAAGAAATTTATCGACCATAAGCAACGCAACTATCTCGTGGGGGGTGCTGCGCCCAGGCCCAGGCTCTTCTATATGCTGCCCAAAATCCATAAGGACCCCGCGTCTTGGAGCAGGCCTCACGAGATCCCTCCCGGTAGGCCGATCGTGTCGGACTGCAGCAGCGAAACCTACTACACGGCAGAGTTCATCGACTTTCACCTTAATCCGCTCTCGACCAGACACGCCAGTTATGTTAAGGACACCTACGATTTTGTTAATAAAATTAATCACATGCACGTTCCCGCCGACTCCCTCTTGTTCACCATGGACGTCGACAGCCTCTACACGAACATTGACATCTCCGAGGGCTTACAGGCTGTTAAAAATATTTTTCGCGCGTTCCCGGACGCCACTAGGCCCGATAAGGAACTTCTGCAGCTCTTAGAAATTAATCTTACCCGTAACGATTTTGAATTCGACGGGCAATTCTTCCTTCAAATCAAGGGCACGGCCATGGGTAAGAAATTCGCGCCGGCCTACGCAAACATTTTCATGGCAGAGTGGGAGGTCGCGGCCCTGGCCTCCTGTTCCAAAAAGCCCCTCTACTACCTTAGATATTTGGATGACATCTGGGGGGTGTGGCCCCACTCGGAGGGAGATTTTAATCAGTTCCTTATCACGTTGAACGCCCACAATCCGTCCATCACGCTCAAATCTTGTCTCGACGCTTCTTCGGTCGACTTCCTCGACACGACGACGTTCAAGGGCCCCACGTTCTCCTCCCAACATAAGTTGGACGTTAAAGTTTTCTTTAAGACCACCGACACCCACGCTCTACTACACCGATCCAGCTTCCATCCGAAGCACACGTACGCCGGCCTGTTGAAATCGCAATTGCTTAGATTCCACAGAATATGCACTAACCGAGAGGACTTTATTAAAGCCACCAAAGTGCTTTTCGCCGCGTTGTCCACCAGGGGGTACTCTAGGTCCTTCCTACGGAAGGCCTTCAGGACCTTTGGGGACACTAAACCGGTCGTCGTAGGCTCGCGACTTCCCTTCGTCACAACCTACTCTCCGTCGTCTGTACGCTTAGTCAGGGCCATTAAAGTTCATTTCTCCCGTCTGTTGGACGGCACTCGGCTCTTGCGGGACTATGGCATTATCGCGGCCTACCGCAAAAACAAGAACCTGCAGGACATCCTGGTTAGGGCCAAGCTCCGCCCACTGTCCCGCCCCAGATCCAATAGACGCGGGGATTTCTATAAATACCAGCCCTGGGTGCGTAACCGACACAACGGTGACGTGTTCCCCACGCAGAGACAGTGTGACTCTCTCACTAAAAACTGTGTCTATCTCATCCGGTGTAAGACCTGCGACGCCCAATATGTGGGGGAAACACAAAACAATCTCCTGACCAGGTTTACACAACACCGTTTTAACATTTGTAGGCTGAAGAACACGCACCTCCCCCTGGTAAAACACTTTATCGAGCACGGTTGGTCTGCCTTGACGGCCACGGTGTTGGAGTCCAACCCCAGGTGGTCCGTCTCGATGAGACGCAGGGCGGAGCGCCTTTGGATGCGCCGTTTGGACACCATACAGCCCATGGGTTTGAACGTGGGGGTGGGCTTGGGGGCCCGGGGTAGTTAGCAGTTGACGGACTGTGCACTTGACGTCGGCGCCTTCGGCGGCGGCGTCTGCCTTTTTTTTCAATTCCTAACCCGCCCGTGCCTCGCTGTGGACGCTCCTGGTCTCCTTGCTCGCCTCCCTCGCTGGAGGCTTCCCCTCCTGGACTCCAACACGATGGTGCCTCGGGACGACGGACCTGCAACTTCCTGTGCTCCGGACCACTTCAGGTCAACATTTGATACGTTGTTGGTTCCGGTTTATATCCATGTGTATTTTCACTGTGTCTCTGTATACGCTGTTGCGTCTGTTTTTTGCACAGGTTGGTCCTGCAGGTCACTTTCGTTCCTTTGTACATTTGATGGTTATGTATATATACTGTTGGTAACATATTCATGGTCATGTGTGTCCCCGACCGAGCCGTAGGTAATTTTTCATGTGTTGTTTGCCTCCTGGATCCCCGCCCCCACCCCACCCTGGCCCCGCCCTTACCCCCGCCCTAGCCCTGGCCCTAACCTTAACCACTCCCTGCCCTGGCCCTTACCTTAACCACACCTTACCCTGGCCCTAACCCTAACCTTAACCCTAACCTTAACCCCATTCACCCTAACCTTAACCCTAACCTTAACCCCTTCACCCTAACCCCCGCCCTGGCCCTGGCCCTTACCTTAACCACTCCCTACCCTGGCCCTAACCTTAACCACACCTTACCCTGGCCCTAACCCCAACCTTAACCCTAACCTTAACCTCCTCACCCTTACCCCCGCCCTGGCCCTGGCCCTTACCTTAACCACTCTCTGCCCTGGTCCCTAACCTTAACCACACCCTACCCTGGCCCTTACCCGAACCATAGCCCTAACCTTCCTTCCCTCTCCCAGCCCTGTTTTGTATCGTTATTTATATATATTTTTTATTTGTGGTTGGTTTTTCTTCGGGTTTTATTTATATAAACAATTTGTTTTCTTTTATTTTTTTATTTATTATTTATTTATTATTTATTATTTTTTATTTTTTATTTTATTTATTTCTTTTATTTTCTTTTGTTTTTCTTTTTTGTTTTTCTTTATCTATGTTGTTTCCCTCCTCCTTATTACTATTGTATTATTATCCGTGTGTTTAGGGGTTTTGTACACCCTTTTGGGTTTTGATCGCGTTTCCATATATGGAACAACTCACATGGTCCCGCACTGTCGTGTGATTGGCTGATGCACTTCCTGGTGGCCATTTGGTTTCTTGTTTTGATCGCGTTTCCATATATGGAACAACCCACATGGACCCGTACTGTCGTGTGATTGGCTGCTGCACTTCCGGGTGGCCATTTTGTTTGTTGTTGACGGTTGTTCAAGCCGAGTTAACATGAGGCCTTCTTATTGGCCCGTTTACAGGAAGGAGGTTGAGGTCACTGAGGGTTCATGTCCCCTTGGTTCGCGCTCTCTTCAACCAGCATGTTTTTCGGACATTAACACCACGGCTCGGTCGCATAACTCTAAGGGAATGTTACACACTGTTTATTCGCCTGATGAAGGTATTTTTATTACCGAAACGTAGCGAATAGTTTCTTTAAAATAAAAGAAACTTTATTTTGACCATTTGTTACCGTTTTTTCTTAACCATCAACCGTGATTCCTTCCGACCTGTTGCCATGTCCGACCGCCACGGAGACGGCCATTGGACGGTTGTCCACCGCGTTAGGGGTCGCAGGAGATCCCGGGACCCGGTCGAGGCCCTTGCACCGGTGAGTCGACCTCTTTTACGGCCGCACCACATGAGACGCACCTATGCGTCGGTGACTAGAACAGACTGCCGCGCCTGGGCCTCGCGCGACCTATCGCCGCGTGTTGCCTGGCGCGGTCTACCCGACCACGTCCGGGTCCCGCGCAGCCCATTGCCTCGGGCACCCCGTCGTCGCCGCAATGATCCCTATCGGGCCACGGGTTCCGACCTGCCGTCGCGTGGGTTCGAGCGCCGCCGTGGCGGCCCTTGGGACCGGGACTTTGACCCGACCTTCCGCCCCGTTCCGGTGGAACGGTACCGCCCGCCGTGGCGCCCCGGACGTCACCGCCGTGACCGCGGGGCCCGCGACCTCGGCCGGGGGCCTATTCCCCGCTCCGGAACCGATGACGACGCGAGGGCCCAACTTGCAGTGCCGCCGCGGGAGGGAGTCCGGACTCGTGTCCCCGACGCCCCGCTGTCCACCGACCCGGACTTCAGCCTGAAAAACAGGTTAGTGTTTGGCATTATCAAGGCCTCTCACCATCTCGACAATGTGACCGGACCTGAGCCCCCGGTCACCATCTCCAGAATAACCAGAACATTAATCATGACCATCAAGCCGGCGGCCCCCAACGCAGCTACACTGTCCCTCATTGCGGGGAACGCCAAGAACTGGGCCCACACCACGGCCCTCATCCTGAGGGACCACTACCGGGACACGGTTGCGGATAAAATCCAGGTCCTGACACGGTTGCTGGAGCCCGACTGGCGCCAGAACTTTGATATCGCGGCTGCCTGGGCTAGGCGACACTTTGGCCCCAGGTTACGCCAGACGACCCTGGATGACGCACGTGCCCTGCTGGGGCGCCGTTTGGACGGCTGTGGGTCAACGGAAGGCCCGACGACGCAGCCGCCCTCCTCTGCACCGCCGACCGGGCCTTCCATCAGCGCTCATCGTGTTGCTGAGGTCCTCGAGGATCCACGCTGGGACGCGGACGCTGGCCTCTCTCCTGTGCTTCCCCCTCCTGCCTCTCTTTTTTCTCCCTGTCCTCCTCCTCCTTCCTCCCCCCTCTCCAGCCCTCCCCCCCTCCCCCTCCCCTCCGGCTCCTCTCTCCTCTCCCCTGTCCTTCCTCTCCCTCCTCCAGGCTCGCGGCCCTCTCCGGACCCGCCCAGAAGGCAGCGGGGATCGTGCCCTTCCACGCGCACTACGGGCCGGAAGGCAGCCACTCCTCTTCCCCCCGCGCCCGCGCCCTTGGGTACGACGCCCTCAGCCGGAGAGCCCTCCACGTCCGCCGACCGGGGCGGCGCTCCTCTCTCCACACCCCTGGGCCCTGTCCAGCGCTGTCTGCGCCTTCGCTCTTCGGGGGTCGTCATTCCGGACACGCCCACCCGCCGCACCACCAGGCACGTCAGCACCACAAAGAAGCTGAGTGAGTGGGGCCTCCGTGCTAGGGAGGAGTGCCTCATCTTGGGGGACTCCAACCTGGCCAGGTTCCCTCCCTTCCAGCGGCCTGGCCTTCAGGTCGACAGTTTCCCGGGGGCCACGTTTCGACACGCCGGGGCCATCTTGGCCAAGACTGCCGTCTCCCCCGATGTCCGCAAGGTAATTCTCGCCTTCGGCCTCAACGACAGGGCTTGCGTGTCGGACCAGGGCACTATTAGGCAGCTCCGGAACGCCATTAGGATGGCTAAGCTCTGCTTTCCCCTAGCAAGGGTCATGGTCCCTGAAATTAACTTCTCCAGGTCCTTGCCCCATAGAGAGCAGGATAATCTGCGCCGTCTTAATGATTACATCACCGCCCATTGCCACTTTATCCCGGCGCTTTCTAGGAAATGTTTTAGCACCGATAGAGACGGTATCCACTGGTCCCATCCTACCGCCAAGCTCTTCCTAGAGCACTGGATACAGTCGTTAAATTAGTGACCCCCGCGCACGACGATACGCAAAAGGGGAGCAAATCCGTCATTAACCTCTGTAAAAATTTCACACTGTCTGCGGCGCAATTTTCCGTCCTCGAGAGGGGCCTTGCCTTTATTCCCACCAAGGGAGGCGGCGCTGATAACATGCGACATCAAATACGATCCGACATACAGCAATACCATCGCAGGGTCAAACTGGCGGTTTACTTCGAGGGCCAGCCGGACTCGTCGCGACCCCCCTTCACACCTAGATCGCAGTGGGTTCCCCCCAAGGGCAGTCTCCCTGCGGAGGTTTCCACTTTGGTCGACTCTGACGTTAGGTTTTTTCAGGATGAGTTCCGCATAGGCCGGGTCAGGGATAACCTCGATGCGGAGGAGTTTGCCGCGCTCTTATCGTTAAAAAACAATGACGCCGTCGTCATCAAACCCGCGGATAAGGGCAGCGCTGTAGTTCTTATGGACAGAGAACAATATCTGTGGGAGGGACATAGACAGTTGAATAATCCCACCTACTATTCGAAATTAACACGTCCCATCTACCCGGACACTGTCCCCCTCGTCGTTAATATCGTGTGGGCGCTGTGGGGTAAGAAATTTATCGACCATAAGCAACGCAACTATCTCGTGGGGGGTGCTGCGCCCAGGCCCAGGCTCTTCTATATGCTGCCCAAAATCCATAAGGACCCCGCGTCTTGGAGCAGGCCTCACGAGATCCCTCCCGGTAGGCCGATCGTGTCGGACTGCAGCAGCGAAACCTACTACACGGCAGAGTTCATCGACTTTCACCTTAATCCGCTCTCGACCAGACACGCCAGTTATGTTAAGGACACCTACGATTTTGTTAATAAAATTAATCACATGCACGTTCCCGCCGACTCCCTCTTGTTCACCATGGACGTCGACAGCCTCTACACGAACATTGACATCTCCGAGGGCTTACAGGCTGTTAAAAATATTTTTCGCGCGTTCCCGGACGCCACTAGGCCCGATAAGGAACTTCTGCAGCTCTTAGAAATTAATCTTACCCGTAACGATTTTGAATTCGACGGGCAATTCTTCCTTCAAATCAAGGGCACGGCCATGGGTAAGAAATTCGCGCCGGCCTACGCAAACATTTTCATGGCAGAGTGGGAGGTCGCGGCCCTGGCCTCCTGTTCCAAAAAGCCCCTCTACTACCTTAGATATTTGGATGACATCTGGGGGGTGTGGCCCCACTCGGAGGGAGATTTTAATCAGTTCCTTATCACGTTGAACGCCCACAATCCGTCCATCACGCTCAAATCTTGTCTCGACGCTTCTTCGGTCGACTTCCTCGACACGACGACGTTCAAGGGCCCCACGTTCTCCTCCCAACATAAGTTGGACGTTAAAGTTTTCTTTAAGACCACCGACACCCACGCTCTACTACACCGATCCAGCTTCCATCCGAAGCACACGTACGCCGGCCTGTTGAAATCGCAATTGCTTAGATTCCACAGAATATGCACTAACCGAGAGGACTTTATTAAAGCCACCAAAGTGCTTTTCGCCGCGTTGTCCACCAGGGGGTACTCTAGGTCCTTCCTACGGAAGGCCTTCAGGACCTTTGGGGACACTAAACCGGTCGTCGTAGGCTCGCGACTTCCCTTCGTCACAACCTACTCTCCGTCGTCTGTACGCTTAGTCAGGGCCATTAAAGTTCATTTCTCCCGTCTGTTGGACGGCACTCGGCTCTTGCGGGACTATGGCATTATCGCGGCCTACCGCAAAAACAAGAACCTGCAGGACATCCTGGTTAGGGCCAAGCTCCGCCCACTGTCCCGCCCCAGATCCAATAGACGCGGGGATTTCTATAAATACCAGCCCTGGGTGCGTAACCGACACAACGGTGACGTGTTCCCCACGCAGAGACAGTGTGACTCTCTCACTAAAAACTGTGTCTATCTCATCCGGTGTAAGACCTGCGACGCCCAATATGTGGGGGAAACACAAAACAATCTCCTGACCAGGTTTACACAACACCGTTTTAACATTTGTAGGCTGAAGAACACGCACCTCCCCCTGGTAAAACACTTTATCGAGCACGGTTGGTCTGCCTTGACGGCCACGGTGTTGGAGTCCAACCCCAGGTGGTCCGTCTCGATGAGACGCAGGGCGGAGCGCCTTTGGATGCGCCGTTTGGACACCATACAGCCCATGGGTTTGAACGTGGGGGTGGGCTTGGGGGCCCGGGGTAGTTAGCAGTTGACGGACTGTGCACTTGACGTCGGCGCCTTCGGCGGCGGCGTCTGCCTTTTTTTTCAATTCCTAACCCGCCCGTGCCTCGCTGTGGACGCTCCTGGTCTCCTTGCTCGCCTCCCTCGCTGGAGGCTTCCCCTCCTGGACTCCAACACGATGGTGCCTCGGGACGACGGACCTGCAACTTCCTGTGCTCCGGACCACTTCAGGTCAACATTTGATACGTTGTTGGTTCCGGTTTATATCCATGTGTATTTTCACTGTGTCTCTGTATACGCTGTTGCGTCTGTTTTTTGCACAGGTTGGTCCTGCAGGTCACTTTCGTTCCTTTGTACATTTGATGGTTATGTATATATACTGTTGGTAACATATTCATGGTCATGTGTGTCCCCGACCGAGCCGTAGGTAATTTTTCATGTGTTGTTTGCCTCCTGGATCCCCGCCCCCACCCCACCCTGGCCCCGCCCTTACCCCCGCCCTAGCCCTGGCCCTAACCTTAACCACTCCCTGCCCTGGCCCTTACCTTAACCACACCTTACCCTGGCCCTAACCCTAACCTTAACCCTAACCTTAACCCCATTCACCCTAACCTTAACCCTAACCTTAACCCCTTCACCCTAACCCCCGCCCTGGCCCTGGCCCTTACCTTAACCACTCCCTACCCTGGCCCTAACCTTAACCACACCTTACCCTGGCCCTAACCCCAACCTTAACCCTAACCTTAACCTCCTCACCCTTACCCCCGCCCTGGCCCTGGCCCTTACCTTAACCACTCTCTGCCCTGGTCCCTAACCTTAACCACACCCTACCCTGGCCCTTACCCGAACCATAGCCCTAACCTTCCTTCCCTCTCCCAGCCCTGTTTTGTATCGTTATTTATATATATTTTTTATTTGTGGTTGGTTTTTCTTCGGGTTTTATTTATATAAACAATTTGTTTTCTTTTATTTTTTTATTTATTATTTATTTATTATTTATTATTTTTTATTTTTTATTTTATTTATTTCTTTTATTTTCTTTTGTTTTTCTTTTTTGTTTTTCTTTATCTATGTTGTTTCCCTCCTCCTTATTACTATTGTATTATTATCCGTGTGTTTAGGGGTTTTGTACACCCTTTTGGGTTTTGATCGCGTTTCCATATATGGAACAACTCACATGGTCCCGCACTGTCGTGTGATTGGCTGATGCACTTCCTGGTGGCCATTTGGTTTCTTGTTTTGATCGCGTTTCCATATATGGAACAACCCACATGGACCCGTACTGTCGTGTGATTGGCTGCTGCACTTCCGGGTGGCCATTTTGTTTGTTGTTGACGGTTGTTCAAGCCGAGTTAACATGAGGCCTTCTTATTGGCCCGTTTACAGGAAGGAGGTTGAGGTCACTGAGGGTTCATGTCCCCTTGGTTCGCGCTCTCTTCAACCAGCATGTTTTTCGGACATTAACACCACGGCTCGGTCGCATAACTCTAAGGGAATGTTACACACTGTTTATTCGCCTGATGAAGGTATTTTTATTACCGAAACGTAGCGAATAGTTTCTTTAAAATAAAAGAAACTTTATTTTGACCATTTGTTACCGTTTTTTCTTAACCATCAACCGTGATTCCTTCCGACCTGTTGCCATGTCCGACCGCCACGGAGACGGCCATTGGACGGTTGTCCACCGCGTTAGGGGTCGCAGGAGATCCCGGGACCCGGTCGAGGCCCTTGCACCGGTGAGTCGACCTCTTTTACGGCCGCACCACATGAGACGCACCTATGCGTCGGTGACTAGAACAGACTGCCGCGCCTGGGCCTCGCGCGACCTATCGCCGCGTGTTGCCTGGCGCGGTCTACCCGACCACGTCCGGGTCCCGCGCAGCCCATTGCCTCGGGCACCCCGTCGTCGCCGCAATGATCCCTATCGGGCCACGGGTTCCGACCTGCCGTCGCGTGGGTTCGAGCGCCGCCGTGGCGGCCCTTGGGACCGGGACTTTGACCCGACCTTCCGCCCCGTTCCGGTGGAACGGTACCGCCCGCCGTGGCGCCCCGGACGTCACCGCCGTGACCGCGGGGCCCGCGACCTCGGCCGGGGGCCTATTCCCCGCTCCGGAACCGATGACGACGCGAGGGCCCAACTTGCAGTGCCGCCGCGGGAGGGAGTCCGGACTCGTGTCCCCGACGCCCCGCTGTCCACCGACCCGGACTTCAGCCTGAAAAACAGGTTAGTGTTTGGCATTATCAAGGCCTCTCACCATCTCGACAATGTGACCGGACCTGAGCCCCCGGTCACCATCTCCAGAATAACCAGAACATTAATCATGACCATCAAGCCGGCGGCCCCCAACGCAGCTACACTGTCCCTCATTGCGGGGAACGCCAAGAACTGGGCCCACACCACGGCCCTCATCCTGAGGGACCACTACCGGGACACGGTTGCGGATAAAATCCAGGTCCTGACACGGTTGCTGGAGCCCGACTGGCGCCAGAACTTTGATATCGCGGCTGCCTGGGCTAGGCGACACTTTGGCCCCAGGTTACGCCAGACGACCCTGGATGACGCACGTGCCCTGCTGGGGCGCCGTTTGGACGGCTGTGGGTCAACGGAAGGCCCGACGACGCAGCCGCCCTCCTCTGCACCGCCGACCGGGCCTTCCATCAGCGCTCATCGTGTTGCTGAGGTCCTCGAGGATCCACGCTGGGACGCGGACGCTGGCCTCTCTCCTGTGCTTCCCCCTCCTGCCTCTCTTTTTTCTCCCTGTCCTCCTCCTCCTTCCTCCCCCCTCTCCAGCCCTCCCCCCCTCCCCCTCCCCTCCGGCTCCTCTCTCCTCTCCCCTGTCCTTCCTCTCCCTCCTCCAGGCTCGCGGCCCTCTCCGGACCCGCCCAGAAGGCAGCGGGGATCGTGCCCTTCCACGCGCACTACGGGCCGGAAGGCAGCCACTCCTCTTCCCCCCGCGCCCGCGCCCTTGGGTACGACGCCCTCAGCCGGAGAGCCCTCCACGTCCGCCGACCGGGGCGGCGCTCCTCTCTCCACACCCCTGGGCCCTGTCCAGCGCTGTCTGCGCCTTCGCTCTTCGGGGGTCGTCATTCCGGACACGCCCACCCGCCGCACCACCAGGCACGTCAGCACCACAAAGAAGCTGAGTGAGTGGGGCCTCCGTGCTAGGGAGGAGTGCCTCATCTTGGGGGACTCCAACCTGGCCAGGTTCCCTCCCTTCCAGCGGCCTGGCCTTCAGGTCGACAGTTTCCCGGGGGCCACGTTTCGACACGCCGGGGCCATCTTGGCCAAGACTGCCGTCTCCCCCGATGTCCGCAAGGTAATTCTCGCCTTCGGCCTCAACGACAGGGCTTGCGTGTCGGACCAGGGCACTATTAGGCAGCTCCGGAACGCCATTAGGATGGCTAAGCTCTGCTTTCCCCTAGCAAGGGTCATGGTCCCTGAAATTAACTTCTCCAGGTCCTTGCCCCATAGAGAGCAGGATAATCTGCGCCGTCTTAATGATTACATCACCGCCCATTGCCACTTTATCCCGGCGCTTTCTAGGAAATGTTTTAGCACCGATAGAGACGGTATCCACTGGTCCCATCCTACCGCCAAGCTCTTCCTAGAGCACTGGATACAGTCGTTAAATTAGTGACCCCCGCGCACGACGATACGCAAAAGGGGAGCAAATCCGTCATTAACCTCTGTAAAAATTTCACACTGTCTGCGGCGCAATTTTCCGTCCTCGAGAGGGGCCTTGCCTTTATTCCCACCAAGGGAGGCGGCGCTGATAACATGCGACATCAAATACGATCCGACATACAGCAATACCATCGCAGGGTCAAACTGGCGGTTTACTTCGAGGGCCAGCCGGACTCGTCGCGACCCCCCTTCACACCTAGATCGCAGTGGGTTCCCCCCAAGGGCAGTCTCCCTGCGGAGGTTTCCACTTTGGTCGACTCTGACGTTAGGTTTTTTCAGGATGAGTTCCGCATAGGCCGGGTCAGGGATAACCTCGATGCGGAGGAGTTTGCCGCGCTCTTATCGTTAAAAAACAATGACGCCGTCGTCATCAAACCCGCGGATAAGGGCAGCGCTGTAGTTCTTATGGACAGAGAACAATATCTGTGGGAGGGACATAGACAGTTGAATAATCCCACCTACTATTCGAAATTAACACGTCCCATCTACCCGGACACTGTCCCCCTCGTCGTTAATATCGTGTGGGCGCTGTGGGGTAAGAAATTTATCGACCATAAGCAACGCAACTATCTCGTGGGGGGTGCTGCGCCCAGGCCCAGGCTCTTCTATATGCTGCCCAAAATCCATAAGGACCCCGCGTCTTGGAGCAGGCCTCACGAGATCCCTCCCGGTAGGCCGATCGTGTCGGACTGCAGCAGCGAAACCTACTACACGGCAGAGTTCATCGACTTTCACCTTAATCCGCTCTCGACCAGACACGCCAGTTATGTTAAGGACACCTACGATTTTGTTAATAAAATTAATCACATGCACGTTCCCGCCGACTCCCTCTTGTTCACCATGGACGTCGACAGCCTCTACACGAACATTGACATCTCCGAGGGCTTACAGGCTGTTAAAAATATTTTTCGCGCGTTCCCGGACGCCACTAGGCCCGATAAGGAACTTCTGCAGCTCTTAGAAATTAATCTTACCCGTAACGATTTTGAATTCGACGGGCAATTCTTCCTTCAAATCAAGGGCACGGCCATGGGTAAGAAATTCGCGCCGGCCTACGCAAACATTTTCATGGCAGAGTGGGAGGTCGCGGCCCTGGCCTCCTGTTCCAAAAAGCCCCTCTACTACCTTAGATATTTGGATGACATCTGGGGGGTGTGGCCCCACTCGGAGGGAGATTTTAATCAGTTCCTTATCACGTTGAACGCCCACAATCCGTCCATCACGCTCAAATCTTGTCTCGACGCTTCTTCGGTCGACTTCCTCGACACGACGACGTTCAAGGGCCCCACGTTCTCCTCCCAACATAAGTTGGACGTTAAAGTTTTCTTTAAGACCACCGACACCCACGCTCTACTACACCGATCCAGCTTCCATCCGAAGCACACGTACGCCGGCCTGTTGAAATCGCAATTGCTTAGATTCCACAGAATATGCACTAACCGAGAGGACTTTATTAAAGCCACCAAAGTGCTTTTCGCCGCGTTGTCCACCAGGGGGTACTCTAGGTCCTTCCTACGGAAGGCCTTCAGGACCTTTGGGGACACTAAACCGGTCGTCGTAGGCTCGCGACTTCCCTTCGTCACAACCTACTCTCCGTCGTCTGTACGCTTAGTCAGGGCCATTAAAGTTCATTTCTCCCGTCTGTTGGACGGCACTCGGCTCTTGCGGGACTATGGCATTATCGCGGCCTACCGCAAAAACAAGAACCTGCAGGACATCCTGGTTAGGGCCAAGCTCCGCCCACTGTCCCGCCCCAGATCCAATAGACGCGGGGATTTCTATAAATACCAGCCCTGGGTGCGTAACCGACACAACGGTGACGTGTTCCCCACGCAGAGACAGTGTGACTCTCTCACTAAAAACTGTGTCTATCTCATCCGGTGTAAGACCTGCGACGCCCAATATGTGGGGGAAACACAAAACAATCTCCTGACCAGGTTTACACAACACCGTTTTAACATTTGTAGGCTGAAGAACACGCACCTCCCCCTGGTAAAACACTTTATCGAGCACGGTTGGTCTGCCTTGACGGCCACGGTGTTGGAGTCCAACCCCAGGTGGTCCGTCTCGATGAGACGCAGGGCGGAGCGCCTTTGGATGCGCCGTTTGGACACCATACAGCCCATGGGTTTGAACGTGGGGGTGGGCTTGGGGGCCCGGGGTAGTTAGCAGTTGACGGACTGTGCACTTGACGTCGGCGCCTTCGGCGGCGGCGTCTGCCTTTTTTTTCAATTCCTAACCCTAACCCTAACCCTAACCCTAACCCTAACCCTAACCCTAACCCTAACCCTAACCCCTAACCCCTAACCCTAACCCTAACCCTAACCCTAACCCTAACCCTAACCCTAACCCTAACCCCCTAACCCTAACCCTAACCCTAACCCTAACCCTAACCCTAACCCTAACCCTAACCCTAACCCTAACCCTAACTAGGGTTTGAACCCTAACCTCAGGCTGATTTTGGAAGGTTGAATTTGGAAGTTGGAAGTTGAGGGGCTGATTATGGAAGGTATTTTTTATAAATTCCCAGAAAGGTTACGGTTCAAAAGGTTAGGGTTGAAGGTTAGGGTTCGTCAACCTTAATCCCAGAAAAATATTTTCAAAGCTTTATCATTTGTTTCCTCTGAGTTAAATTTTTTTAAAAAAATGTTGCAATTCTATAAATGGCCATGCATAATTCGGGGGCACTAGTCCAAATCTGGATTTGGAAGTGCTGAATTTGGAAGTAATTTTTTAAAATAATTATATTACCACCAAGGGGCAGAAGGATCATATGCTGAATTTGGAAGATTGAAGATGGAATTTGGAAGTAATTTCTACAAATAATTATATTTCCACCAGGGGGCAGAAGGGTCATATGCTGAATTTGGAAGATTGAAGATGGAAGTTGGAAGTAAATTCTACAAATAATTATATTTCCACCAGGGGGCAGAAGGGTCATATGCTGAATTTGGAAGAATGAAGATGGAAGTTGGAAGTAATTTCTACAAATAATTGTACTTCCACCAGGGGGCAGAAGGGTCATATGCTGAAGTTGGAAGTTGGAATTTTCACCATTATGTGTGGATTTGGAAGATGGAAGTTTTACTTTTTCAGTGTCACCATTGAACATGTGTAGATTTGGAAGTTGGAAGTGTCACCATTGAACATGTGTGGATTTGGAAGTTGGAAGTTGGAAGTGTCACCATTGAACATGTGTGGATTTGGAAGGTGGAAGTTGGAAGTGTCACCATTGAACATGTGTGGATTTAGAAGTTGGAAGTTGGAAGTGTCACCATTGAACATGTGTGGATTTGGAAGTTGTTATTTGTCAGTGTCACCATTGAACATGTGTAGATTTGGAAGTTGGAAGTGTCACCATTGAACATGTGTGGATTTGGAAGTTGGAAGTTGGAAGTGTTACCATTGAGCATGTGTAGATTTGGAAGGTGGAAGTTGGAAGTGCAACTATTGAACATGTGTAGATTTGGAAGTTGGAAGTGTCACCATTGAACATGTGTGGATTTGGAAGTTGGAAGTTGGAAGTGTCACCATTGAACATGTGTGGATTTGGAAGTTGGAAGTTGGAAGTGTCACCATTGAACATGTGTGGAATTGGAAGTTGGAAGTGTCACCATTGAACATGTGTGGAATTGGAAGTTGGAAGTTGGAAGTGTCACCATTGAACATGTGTGGATTTGGAAGTTGGAAGTGTTACCATTGAACATGTGTAGATTTGGAAGTTGGAAGTGTCACCATTGAACATGTGTGGATTTGGAAGGTGGAAGTTGGAAGTGCCACTATTGAACATGTGCAGATTTGGAAGTTGGAAGTGTCACCATTGAACATGTGTACATTTGGAAGTTGGAAGTTGGAAGGGTCACCATTGAACATGTGTGGATTTGGAAGTTGGAAGTTGGAAGTGTCACCATTGAACATGTGTGGATTTGGAAGGTGGAAGTTGGAAGTGTCACCATTGAACATGTGTGGATTTGGAAGTTGGAAGTTGGAAGTGTCACCATTGAACATGTGTGGATTTGGAAGTTGTTATTTGTCAGTGTCACCATTGAACATGTGTAGATTTGGAAGTTGGAAGTGTCACCATTGAAGATGTGTGGATTTGGAAGTTGGAAGTTGGAAGTGTTTCCATTGAACATGTGTAGATTTGGAAGGTGGAAGTTGGAAGTGCAACTACTGAACATGTGTAGATTTGGAAGTTGGAAGTGTCACCATTGAACATGTGTGGATTTGGAAGTTGGAAGTTGGAAGTGTCACCATTGAACATGTGTGGATTTGGAAGTGTCACCATTGAACATGTGTGGAATTGGAAGTTGGAAGTTGGAAGTGTCACCATTGAACATGTGTGGAATTGGAAGTTGGAAGTTGGAAGTGTCACCATTGAACATGTGTGGATTTGGAAGTTGGAAGTGTTACCATTGAACATGTGTAGATTTGGAAGTTGGAAGTTGGAAGTGTCACCATTGAACATGTGTGGATTTGGAAGGTGGAAGTTGGAAGTGCCACCATTGAACATGTGCAGATTTGGAAGTTGGAAGTGTCACCATTGAACATGTGTACATTTGGAAGTTGGAAGTTGGAAGGGTCACCATTGAACATGTGTGGATTTGGAAGTTGGAAGTGCTACCATTGAACATGTGTAGATTTGGAAGTTGGAAGTGTCACCATTGAACATGTGTGGATTTGGAAGGTGGAAGTTGGAAGTGCCACTATTGAACATGTGCAGATTTGGAAGTTGGAAGTGTCACCATTAAACATGTGTGGATTTGGAAGTTGGAAGTTGGAAGTGTCACCATTGAACATGTGTGGATTTGGAAGTTGGAAGTGTCACCATTGAACGTGTGTGGATTTGGAAGTTGGAAGTTGGAAGTGTCACCATTGAACCTGTGCAGATTTGGAAGTTGTAATTTGTCAGTGTCACCATTGAACATGTGTAGATTTGGAAGTTGGAAGTTGGAAGTGTCACCATTGAACATGTGTGGATTTTGAAGTTGGAAGTTGGAAGTGTCACCATTGAACATGTGTGGAATTGGAAGTTGGAAGTTGGAAGTGTCACCATTGAACATGTGTGGATTTGGAAGTTGGAAGTGTTACCATTGAACATGTGTAGATTTGCAAGGTGGAAGTTGGAAGTGCAACTATTGAACATGTGTAGATTTGGAAGTTGGAAGTGTCACCATTGAACATGTGTGGATTTGGAAGTTGGAAGTTGGAAGTGTCACCATTGAACATGTGTGGATTTGGAAGTTGGAAGTTGGAAGTGTCACCATTGAGCATGTGTGGAATTGGAAGTTGGAAGTTGGAAGTGTCACCATTGAACATGTGTGGATTTGGAAGTTGGAAGTGTTACCATTGAACATGTGTAGATTTGGAAGTTGGAAGTGTCACCATTGAACATGTGTGGATTTGGAAGTTGGAAGTTGGAAGTGCCACTTTTGAACATGTGCAGATTTGGAAGTTGGAAGTGTCACCATTGAACATGTGTACATTTGGAAGTTGGAAGTTGGAAGTGTCACCATTGAACATGTGTGGATTTGGAAGTTGGAAGTTGGAAGGGTCACCATTGAACATGTGTGGATTTGGAAGTTGGAAGTGTCACCATTGAACATGTGTAGATTTGGAAGTTGGAAGTTGGAAGTGTCACCATTGAACATGTGTGGATTTGGAAGGTGGAAGTTGGAAGTGCAACTATTGAACATGTGTAGATTTGGAAGTTGGAAGTGTCACCATTGAACATGTGTGGATTTGGAAGTAGGAAGTTGGAAGTGTCACCATTGAACATGTGTAGATTTGGAAGTTGGAAGTGTCACCATTGAACATGTGTAGATTTGGAAGTTGGAAGTTGGAAGTGTCACCATTGAACATGTGTGGATTTGGAAGTTGGAAGTTGGAAGTGTCACCATTGAACATGTGTGGATTTGGAAGTTGGAAGTTTTAATTTGCCAGTGTCACCATTGAACATGTGTAGATTTTGAAGTTGGAAGTTGGAAGTGTCACCATTGAAAATGTGTGGATTTGGAAGTTGGAAGTGTCACCATTGAACATGTGTGGATTTGGAAGTTGGAAGTGTCACCATTGAACATGTGTAGATTTGGAAGTTGGAAGTGTCACCATTGAACATGTGTAGATTTGGAAGTTGGAAGTTGGAAGGGTCACCATTGAATATGTGTGGATTTGGAAGTTGGAAGTGTTACCATTGAACATGTGTAGATTTGGAAGTTGGAAGTTGGAAGTGTCACCATTGAACATGTGTGGATTTGGAAGGTGGAAGTTGGAAGTGTCACTATTGAACATGTGCAGATTTGGAAGTTGGAAATGTCACCATTGAACATGTGTAGATTTGGAAGTTGGAAGTTGGAAGTGTCACCATTGAACATGTGTGGATTTGGAAGTTGGAAGTTGGAAGTGTCACCATTGAACATGTGCGGATTTGGAAGTTGTAATTTGTCAGTGTCACCATTGAACATGTGTACATTTGGAAGTTGGAAGTGTCACCATTGAACATGTGTGGATTTGGAAGTTGGAAGTGTCACCATTGAACATGTTTGGATTTGGAAGTTGGAAGTGTCACCATTGAACATGTTTAGATTTGGAAGTTGGAAGTTGGATGTGTCACCATTGAACATGTGTAGAGTTGGAAGTTTGATGTTGGAAGGGTCACCATTGAACATGTGTGGATTTGGAAGTTGGAAGTGTCACCATTGAACATGTGTAGATTTTGAAGTTGGAAGTTGGAAGTGTCACCATTGAACATGTGTGGATTTGGAAGGTGGAAGTTGGAAGTGCAACTATTGAACATGTGTAGATTTGGAAGTTGGAAGTGTCACCATTGAACATGTGTGGATTTGGAAGTTGGAAGTGTCACCATTGAACATGTGTGGAATTGGAAGTTGGAAGTGTCACCATTGAACATGTGTGGATTTGGAAATTGGAAGTTGGAAGTGTCACCATTGAACATGTGTGGAATTGGAAGTTGGAAGTTGGAAGTGTCACCATTGAACATGTGTGGATTTGGAAGTTGGAAGTGTTACCATTGAACATGTGTAGATTTGGAAGGTGGAAGTTGGAAGTGCAACTATTGAACATGTGTAGATTTGGAAGTTGGAAGTGTCACCATTGAACATGTGTGGATTTGGAAGTTGGAAGTTGGAAGTGTCACCATTGAACATGTGTGGAATTGGAAGTTGGAAGTGTCAACATTGAACATGTGTGGATTTGGAAGTTGGAAGTTGGAAATGTCACCATTGAACATGTGTGGAATTGGAAGTTGGAAGTTGGAAGTGTCACCATTGAACATGTGTGGATTTGGAAGTTGGAAGTGTTACCATTGAACATGTGTAGATTTGGAAGGTGGAAGTTGGAAGTGCAACTATTGAACATGTGTAGATTTGGAAGTTGGAAGTGTCACCATTGAACGTGTGTGGGATTGGAAGTTGGAAGTTGGAAGTGCAACTATTGAACATGTGTAGATTTGGAAGTTGGAAGTGTCACCATTGAACGTGTGTGGATTTGGACGTTGGAAGTGTTACCATTGAACATGTGTAGATTTGGAAGTTGGAAGTTGGAAGTGTCACCATTGAACATGTGTGGATTTGGAAGGTGGAAGTTGGAAGTGCCACTATTGAACATGTGCAGATTTGGAAGTTGGAAGTGTCACCATTGAACATGTGTACATTTGGAAGTTGGAAGTTGGAAGTGTCACCATTGAACATGTGTGGATTTGGAAGTTGGAAGATGGAAGGGTCACCATTGAACATGTGTGGATTTGGAAGTTGGAAGTGTCACCATTGAACATGTGTAGATTTGGAAGTTGGAAGTTGGAAGTGTCACCATTGAACATGTGTGGATTTGGAAGTTGGAAGTGTCACCATTGAACATGTGTGGATTTGGAAGTTGGAAGTTGGAAGTGTCACCATTGAGCATGTGTGGAATTGGAAGTTGGAAGTTGGAAGTGTCACCATTGAACATGTGTGGATTTGGAAGTTGGAAGTGTTACCATTGAACATGTGTAGATTTGGAAGTTGGAAGTGTCACCATTGAACATGTGTGGATTTGGAAGGTGGAAGTTGGAAGTGCCACTATTGAACATGTGCAGATTTGGAAGTTGGAAGTGTCACCATTGAACATGTTTACATTTGGAAGTTGGAAGTTGGAAGTGTCACCATTGAACATGTGTGGATTTGGAAGTTGGAAGTTGGAAGGGTCACCATTGAACATGTGTGGATTTGGAAGTTGGAAGTGTCACCATTGAACATGTGTAGATTTGGAAGTTGGAAGTTGGAAGTGTCACCATTGAACATGTGTGGATTTGGAAGGTGGGAGTTGGAAGTGCAACTATTGAACATGTGTAGATTTGGAAGTTGGAAGTGTCACCATTGAACATGTGTGGATTTGGAAGTAGGAAGTTGGATGTGTCACCATTGAACATGTGTGGATTTGGAAGTTGGAAGTTGGAAGTGTCACCATTGAACATGTGTGGAGTTGGAAGTTGGAAGTGTCACCATTGAACATGTGTGGATTTGGAAGTTGGAATTTGGAAGTGTCAACATTGAACATGTGTAGATTTGGAAGTTGGAAGTGTCACCATTGAACATGTGTGGATTTGGAAGTTGGAAGTTGGAAGTGTCACCATTGAACATGTGTAGATTTGGAAGTTTGAAGTGTCACCATTGAACATGTGTAGATTTGGAAGTTGGAAGTTGGAAGTGTCACCATTGAACATGTGTGGATTTGGAAGTTGGAAGTTGGAAGTGTCACCATTGAACATGTGTGGATTTGGAAGTTGGAAGTTTTAATTTGCCAGTGTCACCATTGAACATGTGTAGATTTTGAAGTTGGAAGTTGGAAGTGTCACCATTGAAAATGTGTGGATTTGGAAGTTGGAAGTGTCACCATTGAACATGTGTGGATTTGGAAGTTGGAAGTGTCACCATTGAACATGTGTAGATTTGGAAGTTGGAAGTTGGAAGTGTCACCATTGAACATGTGTAGATTTGGAAGTTGGAAGTTGGAAGGGTCACCATTGAACATGTGTGGATTTGGAAGTTGGAAGTGTTACCATTGAACATGTGTAGATTTGGAAGTTGGAAGTTGGAAGTGTCACCATTGAACATGTGTGGATTTGGAAGGTGGAAGTTGGAAGTGCCACTATTGAACAGGTGCAGATTTGGAAGTTGGAAATGTCACCATTGAACATGTGTGGATTTGGAAGTTGGAAGTGTCACCATTGAACATGTGCAGATTTGGAAGTCGTAATTTGTCAGTGTCACCATTGAAAATGTGTAGATTTGGAAGTTGGAAGTTGGAAGTGTCACCATTGAACATGTGTGGATTTGGAAGTTGGAAGTTGGAAGTGTCACCATTGAACATGTGTGGATTTGGAAGTTGTAATTTGTCAGTGTCACCATTGAACATGTGTACATTTGGAAGTTGGAAGTGTCACCATTGAACATGTGTGGATTTGGAAGGTGGAAGTTGGAAGTGCCACTATTGAACATGTGCGGATTTGGAAGTTGGAAGTGTCACCATTGAAGATGTGCGGATTTGGAAGTTGTAATTTGTCAGTGTCACCATTGAACATGTGTAGATTTGGAAGTTGGAAGTTGGAAGTGTCACCATTGAACATGTGTGGATTTGGAAGTTGGAAGTTGGAAGTGTCACCATTGAACATGTGCGGATTTGGAAGTTGTAATTTGTCAGTGTCACCATTGAACATGTGTACATTTGGAAGTTGGAAGTGTCACCATTGAACATGTGTGGATTTGGAAGTTGGAAGTGTCACCATTGAAAATGTTTAGATTTGGAAGTTGGAAGTTGGATGTGTCACCATTGAACATGTGTAGAGTTGGAAGTTGGAAGTTGGAAGGGTCACCATTGAACATGTGTGGATTTGGAAGTTGGAAGTGTCACCATTGAACATGTGTAGATTTGGAAGTTGGAAGTTGGAAGTGTCACCATTGAACATGTGTGGATTTGGAAGGTGGAAGTTGGAAGTGCAACTATTGAACATGTGTAGATTTGGAAGTTGGAAGTGTCACCATTGAACATGTGTGGATTTGGAAGTTGGAAGTGTCACCATTGAACATGTGTGGAATTGGAAGTTGGAAGTGTCACCATTGAACATGTGTGGATTTGGAAGTTGGAAGTTGGAAGTGTCACCATTGAACATGTGTGGAATTGGAAGTTGGAAGTTGGAAGTGTCACCATTGAACATGTGTGGATTTGGAAGTTGGAAGTGTTACCATTGAACATGTGTAGATTTGGAAGGTGGAAGTTGGAAGTGCAACTATTGAACATGTGTAGATTTGGAAGTTGGAAGTGTCACCATTGAACATGTGTGGATTTGGAAGTTGGAAGTTGGAAGTGTCACCATTGAACATGTGTGGATTTGGAAGTTGGAAGTTGGAAGTGTCACCATTGAACATGTGTGGGATTGGAAGTTGGAAGTTGGAAGTGTCACCATTGAACATGTGTGGATTTGGACGTTGGAAGTGTTACCATTGAACATGTGTAGATTTGGAAGTTGGAAGTTGGAAGTGTCACCATTGAACATGTGTGGATTTGGAAGGTGGAAGTTGGAAGTGCCACTATTGAACATGTGCAGATTTGGAAGTTGGAAGTGTCACCATTGAACATGTGTACATTTGGAAGTTGGAAGTTGGAAGTGTCACCATTGAACATGTGTGGATTTGGAAGTTGGAAGATGGAAGGGTCACCATTGAACATGTGTGGATTTGGGAGTTGGAAGTGTCACCATTGAACATGTGTAGATTTGGAAGTTTGAAGTTGGAAGTGTCACCATTGAACATGTGTGGATTTGGAAGTTGGAATTTGGAAGTGTCAACATTGAACATGTGTAGATTTGGAAGTTGGAAGTGTCACCATTGAACATGTGTGGATTTGGAAGTTGGAAGTTGGAAGTGTCACCATTGAACATGTGTAGATTTGGAAGTTGGAAGTGTCACCATTGAACATGTGTAGATTTGGAAGTTGGAAGTTGGAAGTGTCACCATTGAACATGTGTGGATTTGGAAGTTGGAAGTGTCACCATTGAACATGTGTGGATTTGGAAGTTGGAAGTTTTAATTTGCCAGTGTCACCATTGAACATGTGTAGATTTTGAAGTTGGAAGTTGGAAGTGTCACCATTGAAAATGTGTGGATTTGGAAGTTGGAAGTGTCACCATTGAACATGTGTGGATTTGGAAGTTGGAAGTGTCACCATTGAACATGTGTAGATTTGGAAGTTGGAAGTTGGAAGTGTCACCATTGAACATGTGTAGATTTGGAAGTTGGAAGTTGGAAGGGTCACCATTGAACATGTGTGGATTTGGAAGTTGGAAGTGTTACCATTGAACATGTGTAGATTTGGAAGTTGGAAGTTGGAAGTGTCACCATTGAACATGTGTGGATTTGGAAGGTGGAAGTTGGAAGTGCCACTACTGAACAGGTGCAGATTTGGAAGTTGGAAATGTCACCATTGAACATGTGTGGATTTGGAAGTTGGAAGTGTCACCATTGAACATGTGCAGATTTGGAAGTCGTAATTTGTCAGTGTCACCATTGAAAATGTGTAGATTTGGAAGTTGGAAGTTGGAAGTGTCACCATTGAACATGTGTGGATTTGGAAGTTGGAAGTTGGAAGTGTCACCATTGAACATGTGTGGATTTGGAAGTTGTAATTTGTCAGTGTCACCATTGAACATGTGTACATTTGGAAGTTGGAAGTGTCACCATTGAACATGTGTGGATTTGGAAGGTGGAAGTTGGAAGTGCCACTATTGAACATGTGCGGATTTGGAAGTTGGAAGTGTCACCATTGAAGATGTGCGGATTTGGAAGTTGTAATTTGTCAGTGTCACCATTGAACATGTGTAGATTTGGAAGTTGGAAGTTGGAAGTGTCACCATTGAACATGTGTGGATTTGGAAGTTGGAAGTTGGAAGTGTCACCATTGAACATGTGCGGATTTGGAAGTTGTAATTTGTCAGTGTCACCATTGAACATGTGTACATTTGGAAGTTGGAAGTGTCACCATTGAACATGTGTGGATTTGGAAGTTGGAAGTGTCACCATTGAAAATGTTTAGATTTGGAAGTTGGAAGTTGGATGTGTCACCATTGAACATGTGTAGAGTTGGAAGTTGGAAGTTGGAAGGGTCACCATTGAACATGTGTGGATTTGGAAGTTGGAAGTGTCACCATTGAACATGTGTAGATTTGGAAGTTGGAAGTTGGAAGTGTCACCATTGAACATGTGTGGATTTGGAAGGTGGAAGTTGGAAGTGCAACTATTGAACATGTGTAGATTTGGAAGTTGGAAGTGTCACCATTGAACATGTGTGGATTTGGAAGTTGGAAGTGTCACCATTGAACATGTGTGGAATTGGAAGTTGGAAGTGTCACCATTGAACATGTGTGGATTTGGAAGTTGGAAGTTGGAAGTGTCACCATTGAACATGTGTGGAATTGGAAGTTGGAAGTTGGAAGTGTCACCATTGAACATGTGTGGATTTGGAAGTTGGAAGTGTTACCATTGAACATGTGTAGATTTGGAAGGTGGAAGTTGGAAGTGCAACTATTGAACATGTGTAGATTTGGAAGTTGGAAGTGTCACCATTGAACATGTGTGGATTTGGAAGTTGGAAGTTGGAAGTGTCACCATTGAACATGTGTGGATTTGGAAGTTGGAAGTTGGAAGTGTCACCATTGAACATGTGTGGGATTGGAAGTTGGAAGTTGGAAGTGTCACCATTGAACATGTGTGGATTTGGACGTTGGAAGTGTTACCATTGAACATGTGTAGATTTGGAAGTTGGAAGTTGGAAGTGTCACCATTGAACATGTGTGGATTTGGAAGGTGGAAGTTGGAAGTGCCACTATTGAACATGTGCAGATTTGGAAGTTGGAAGTGTCACCATTGAACATGTGTACATTTGGAAGTTGGAAGTTGGAAGTGTCACCATTGAACATGTGTGGATTTGGAAGTTGGAAGATGGAAGGGTCACCATTGAACATGTGTGGATTTGGGAGTTGGAAGTGTCACCATTGAACATGTGTAGATTTGGAAGTTTGAAGTTGGAAGTGTCACCATTGAACATGTGTGGATTTGGAAGTTGGAATTTGGAAGTGTCAACATTGAACATGTGTAGATTTGGAAGTTGGAAGTGTCACCATTGAACATGTGTGGATTTGGAAGTTGGAAGTTGGAAGTGTCACCATTGAACATGTGTAGATTTGGAAGTTGGAAGTGTCACCATTGAACATGTGTAGATTTGGAAGTTGGAAGTTGGAAGTGTCACCATTGAACATGTGTGGATTTGGAAGTTGGAAGTGTCACCATTGAACATGTGTGGATTTGGAAGTTGGAAGTTTTAATTTGCCAGTGTCACCATTGAACATGTGTAGATTTTGAAGTTGGAAGTTGGAAGTGTCACCATTGAAAATGTGTGGATTTGGAAGTTGGAAGTGTCACCATTGAACATGTGTGGATTTGGAATTTGGAAGTGTCACCATTGAACATGTGTAGATATGGAAGTTGGAAGTTGGAAGTGTCACCATTGAACATGTGTAGATTTGGAAGTTGGAAGTTGGAAGGGTCACCATTGAACATGTGTGGATTTGGAAGTTGGAAGTGTTACCATTGAACATGTGTAGATTTGGAAGTTGGAAGTTGGAAATGTCACCATTGAACATGTGTGGATTTGGAAGGTGGAAGTTGGAAGTGCCACTATTGAACATGTGCCGATTTGGAAGTTGGAAGTGTCACCATTGAACATGTGTGGATTTGGAAGTTGGAAGTGTCACCATTGAACATGTGTGGATTTGGAAGTTGTAATTTGTCAGTGTCACCATTGAACATGTGTAGATTTGGAAGTTGGAAGTGTCACCATTGAACATGTGTGGATTTGGAAGTTGGAAGTTGGAAGTGTCACCATTGAACATGTGTAGATTTGGAAGTTGGAAGTGTCACCATTGAACATGTGTAGATTTGGAAGTTGGAAGTTGGAAGTGTCACCATTGAACATGTGTGGATTTGGAAGTTGGAAGTTGGAAGTGCCACCATTGAACATGTGTGGATTTGGAAGTTGGAAGTTTTAATTTGCCAGTGTCACCATTGAACATGTGTAGATTTTGAAGTTGGAAGTTGGAAGTGTCACCATTGAAAATGTGTGGATTTGGAAGTTGGAAGTGTCACCATTGAACATGTGTGGATTTGGAAGTTGGAAGTGTCACCATTGAACATGTGTAGATTTGGAAGTTGGAAGTTGGAAGTGTCACCATTGAACATGTGTAGATTTGGAAGTTGGAAGTTGGAAGGGTCTCCATTGAACATGTGTGGATTTGGAAGTTGGAAGTGTTACCATTGAACATGTGTAGATTTGGAAGTTGGAAGTTGGAAGTGTCACCATTGAACATGTGTGGATTTGGAAGGTGGAAGTTGGAAGTCCCACTATTGAACATGTGCAGATTTGGAAGTTGGAAAAGTCACCATTGAACATGTGTGGATTTGGAAGTTGGAAGTGTCACCATTGAACATGTGCAGATTTGGAAGTTGTAATTTGTCAGTGTCACCATTGAACATGTGTACATTTGGAAGTTGGAAGTTGGAAGTGTCACCATTGAACATGTGTGGATTTGGAAGGTGGAAGTTGGAAGTGCCACTATTGAACATGTGCGGATTTGGAAGTTGGAAATGTCACCATTGAACATGTGTGGATTTGGAAGTTGGAAGTTGGAAGTGTCACCATTTAAGATGTGCGGATTTGGAAGTTGTAATTTGTCAGTGTCACCATTGAACATGTGTAGATTTGGAAGTTGGAAGTTGGAAGTGTCACCATTGAACATGTGTGGATTTGGAAGTTTGAAGTTGGAAGTGTCACCATTGAACATGTGCGGATTTGGAAGTTGTAATTTGTCAGTGTCACCATTGAACATGTGTACATTTGGAAGTTGGAAGTGTCACCATTGAACATGTGTGGATTTGGAAGGTGGAAGTGTCACCATTGAACATGTTTAGATTTGGAAGTTGAAAGTTGGATGTGTCACCATTGAACATGTGTAGATTTGGAAGTTGGAAGGGTCACCATTGAACATGTGTGGATTTGGAAGCTGGAAGTGTCACCATTGAACATGTGTAGATTTGGAAGTTGGAAGTTGGAAGTGTCACCATTGAACATGTGTGGATTTGGAAGTTGGAAGTTGGAAGTGTCACCATTGAACATGTGTGGATTTGGAAGTTGGAAGTTTTAATTTGCCAGTGTCACCATTGAACATGTGTAGATTTTGAAGTTGGAAGTTGGAAGTGTCACCATTGAAAATGTGTGGATTTGGAAGTTGGAAGTGTCACCATTGAACATGTGTAGATTTGGAAGTTGGAAGTTGGAAGTGTCACCATTGAACATGTGTAGATTTGGAAGTTGGAAGTTGGAAGGGTCACCATTGAACATGTGTGGATTTGGAAGTTGGAAGTGTTACCATTGAACATGTGTAGATTTGGAAGTTGGAAGTTGGAAGTGTCACCATTGAACATGTGTGGATTTGGAAGGTGGAAGTTGGAAGTGCCACTATTGAACATGTGCAGATTTGGAAGTTGGAAATGTCACCATTGAACATGTGTGGATTTGGAAGTTGGAAGTGTCACCATTGAACATGTGCAGATTTGGAAGTTGTAATTTGTCAGTGTCACCATTGAACATGTGTAGATTTGGAAGTTGGAAGTTGGAAGTGTCACCATTGAACATGTGTGGATTTGGAAGTTGGAAGTTGGAAGTGTCACCATTGAACATGTGTAGATTTGGAAGTTGTAATTTGTCAGTGTCACCATTGAACATGTGTACATTTGGAAGTTGGAAGTTGGAAGTGTCACCATTGAACATGTGTGGATTTGGAAGGTGGAAGTTGGAAGTGCCACTATTGAACATGTGCGGATTTGGAAGTTGGAAGTGTCACCATTGAACATGTGTGGATTTGGAAGTTGGAAGTTGGAAGTGTCACCATTTAAGATGTGCGGATTTGGAAGTTGTAATTTGTCAGTGTCACCATTGAACATGTGTAGATTTGGAAGTTGGAAGTTGGAAGTGTCACCATTGAACATGTGTGGATTTGGAAGTTGGAAGTTGGAAGTGTCACCATTGAACATGTGCGGATTTGGAAGTTGTAATTTGTCAGTGTCACCATTGAACATGTGTACATTTGGAAGTTGGAAGTGTCACCATTGAACATGTGTGGATTTGGAAGGTGGAAGTGTCACCATTGAACATGTTTAGATTTGGAAGTTGGAAGTTGGATGTGTCACCATTGAACATGTGTAGATTTGGAAGTTGGAAGGGTCACCATTGAACATGTGTGGATTTGGAAGTTGGAAGTGTCACCATTGAACATGTGTACATTTGGAAGTTGGAAGTTGGAAGTGTGACCATTGAACATGTGTGGATTTGGAAGGTGGAAGTTGGAAGTGCAACTATTGAACATGTGTAGATTTGGAAGTTGGAAGTGTCACCATTGAACATGTGTGGATTTGGAAGTTGGAAGTGTCACCATTGAACATGTGTGGATTTGGAAGTTGGAAGTTGGAAGTGTCACCATTGAATATGTGTGGAATTGGAAGTTGGAAGTTGGAAGTGTCACCATTGAACATGTGTGGATTTGGAAGTTGGAAGTGTTACCATTGAACATGTGTAGATTTGGAAGGTGGAAGTTGGAAGTGCAACTATTAAACATGTGTAGATTTGGAAGTTGGAAGTGTCACCATTGAACATGTGTGGATTTGGAAGTTGGAAGTGTCACCATTGAACATGTGTGGATTTGGAAGTTGGAAGTTTGAAGTGTCACCATTGAACATGTGTGGGATTGGAAGTTGGAAGTTGGAAGTGTCACCATTGAACATGTGTGGATTTGGACGTTGGAAGTGTTACCATTGAACATGTGTAGATTTGGAAGTTGGAAGTGTCACCATTGAACATGTGTGGATTTGGAAGGTGGAAGTTGGAAGTGCCACTATTGAACATGTGCAGATTTGGAAGTTGGAAGTGTCACCATTGAACATGTGTACATTTGGAAGTTGGAAGTTGGAAGTGTCACCATTGAACATGTGTGGATTTGGAAGTTGGAAGTTGGAAGGGTCACCATTGAACATGTGTGGATTTGGAAGTTGGAAGTGTCACCATTGAACATATGTAGATTTGGAAGTTGGAAGTTGGAAGTGTCACCATTGAACATGTGTGGATTTGGAAGGTGGAAGTGTCACCATTGAACATGTGTGGATTTGGAAGTAGGAGGTTGGAAGTGTCACCATTGAACATGTGTGGATTTGGAAGTTGGAAGTGTCACCATTGAACATGTGTGGAATTGGAAGTTGGAAGTTGGAAGTGTCACCATTGAAAATGTGTGGATTTGGAAGTTGGAAGTGTCACCATTGAACATGTGTGGATTTGGATGTTGGAAGTGTCACCATTGAACATGTGTAGATTTGGAAGTTGGAAGTTGGAAGTGTCACCATTGAACATGTGTAGATTTGGAAGTTGGAAGTTGGAAGTGTCACAATTGAACATGTGTGGATTTGGAAGTTGGAAGTTGTAATTTGTCAGTGTCACTATTGAACATGTGTAAATTTGGAAGTTGGAAGTGTCACCATTGAACATGTGTAGATTTGGAAGTTGGAAGTTGGAAGGGTCACCATTGAACATGTGTGGATTTGGAAGTTGGAAGTGCTACCATTGAACATGTGTAGATTTGGAAGTTGGAAGTGTCACCATTGAACATGTGTGGATTTGGAAGGTGGAAGTTGGAAGTGCCACTATTGAACATGTGCAGATTTGGAAGTTGGAAGTGTCACCATTGAACATGTGTGGATTTGGAAGTTGGAAGTTGGAAGTGTCACCATTGAACATGTGCGGATTTGGAAGTTGTAATTTGTCAGTGTCACCATTGAACATGTGTAGATTTGGAAGTTGGAAGTTGGAAGTGTCACCATTGAACATGTGTGGATTTGGAAGTTGGAAGTTGGAAGTGTCACCATTGAACATGTGTACATTTGGAAGTTGGAAGTGTCACCATTGAACATGTGTGGATTTGGAAGGTGGAAGTGTCACCATTGAACATGTTTAGATTTGGAAGTTGGAAGTTGGATGTGTCACCATTGAACATGTGTAGATTTGGAAGTTGGAAGGGTCACCATTGAACATGTGTGGATTTGGAAGTTGGAAGTGTCACCATTGAACATGTGTAGATTTGGAAGTTGGAAGTTGGAAGTGTCACCATTGAACATGTGTGGATTTGGAAGGTGGAAGTTGGAAGTGCAACTATTGAACATGTGTAGATTTGGAAGTTGGAAGTGTTACCATTGAACATGTGTAGATTTGGAAGGTGGAAGTTGGAAGTGCAACTATTGAACATGTGTAGATTTGGAAGTTGGAAGTGTCACCATTGAACATGTGTGGATTTGGAAGTTGGAAGTTGGAAGTGTCACCATTGAACATGTGTGGATTTGGAAGTTGGAAGTTTGAAGTGTCACCATTGAACATGTGTGGGATTGGAAGTTGGAAGTTGGAAGTGTCACCATTGAACATGTGTGGATTTGGACGTTGGAAGTGTTACCATTGAACATGTGTAGATTTGGAAGTTGGAAGTTGGAAGTGTCACCATTGAACATGTGTGGATTTGGAAGGTGGAAGTTGGAAGTGCCACTATTGAACATGTGCAGATTTGGAAGTTGGAAGTGTCACCATTGAACATGTGTACATTTGGAAGTTGGAAGTTGGAAGTGTCACCATTGAACATGTGTGGATTTGGAAGTTGGAAGTTGGAAGGGTCACCATTGAACATGTGTGGATTTGGAAGTTGGAAGTGTCACCATTGAACATATGTAGATTTGGAAGTTGGAAGTTGGAAGTGTCACCATTGAACATGTGTGGATTTGGAAGGTGGAAGTTGGATGTGCAACTATTGAACATGTGTAGATTTGGAAGTTGGAAGTGTCACCATTGAACATGTGTGGATTTGGAAGTAGGAGGTTGGAAGTGTCACCATTGAACATGTGTGGATTTGGAAGTTGGAAGTGTCACCATTGAACATGTGTGGAATTGGAAGTTGGAAGTTGGAAGTGTCACCATTGAAAATGTGTGGATTTGGAAGTTGGAAGTGTCACCATTGAACATGTGTGGATTTGGAAGTTGGAAGTGTCACCATTGAACATGTGTAGATTTGGAAGTTGGAAGTTGGAAGTGTCACCATTGAACATGTGTAGATTTGGAAGTTGGAATTTGGAAGTGTCACAATTGAACATGTGTGGATTTGGAAGTTGGAAGTTGTAATTTGTCAGTGTCACTATTGAACATGTGTAAATTTGGAAGTTGGAAGTGTCACCATTGAACATGTGTAGATTTGGAAGTTGGAAGTTGGAAGGGTCACCATTGAACATGTGTGGATTTGGAAGTTGGAAGTGCTACCATTGAACATGTGTAGATTTGGAAGTTGGAAGTGTCACCATTGACCATGTGTGGATTTGGAAGGTGGAAGTTGGAAGTGCCACTATTGAACATGTGCAGATTTGGAAGTTGGAAGTGTCACCATTGAACATGTGTGGATTTGGAAGTTGGAAGTTGGAAGTGTCACCATTGAACATGTGCGGATTTGGAAGTTGTAATTTGTCAGTGTCACCATTGAACATGTGTAGATTTGGAAGTTGGAAGTTGGAAGTGTCACCATTGAACATGTGTGGATTTGGAAGTTGGAAGTGTCACCATTGAACATGTGTGGATTTGGAAGTTGGAAGTTGGAAGTGTCACCATTGAACATGTGTGGAATTGGAAGTTGGAAGTTGGAAGTGTCACCATTGAACATGTGTGGATTTGGAAGTTGGAAGTGTTACCATTGAACATGTGTAGATTTGGAAGG
The DNA here is from genome assembly GCF_949987615.1 of Pollachius pollachius. Lineage (NCBI taxonomy): Eukaryota > Metazoa > Chordata > Actinopteri > Gadiformes > Gadidae > Pollachius > Pollachius pollachius. The sequence goes on from NW_027641539.1 coordinate 65,817, forward strand.
TGGAAGTTGGAAGTGCAACTATTGAACATGTGTAGATTTGGAAGTTGGAAGTGTCACCATTGAAGATGTGTGGATTTGGAAGTTGGAAGTTGGAAGTGTCACCATTGAACATGTGTGGATTTGGAAGTTGGAAGTTGGAAGTGTCACCATTGAACATGTGTGGAATTGGAAGTTGGAAGTTGGAAGTGTCACCATTGAACATGTGTGGATTTGGAAGTTGGAAGAGTTACCATTGAACATGTGTAGATTTGGAAGTTGGAAGTTGGAAGTGTCACCATTGAACATGTGTGGATTTGGAAGGTGGAAGTTGGAAGTGCCACTATTGAAGATGTGCAGATTTGAAAGTTGGAAGTGTCACCATTGAACATGTGTGGATTTGGAAGTTGGAAGTGTCACCATTGAACATGTGCGGATTTGGAAGTTGTAATTTGTCAGTGTCACCATTGGACATGTGTAGATTTGGAAGTTGGAAGTTGGAAGTGTCACCATTGAACATGTGTGGATTTGGAAGTTGGAAGTTGGATGTGTCACCATTGAACATGAGTGGATTTGGAAGTTGTAATTTGTCAGTGTCACCATTGAACATGTGTACATTTGGAAGTTGGAAGTTGGAAGAGTCACCATTGAACATGTGTGGATTTGGAAGTTGGAAGTGTCACCATTGAACATGTGTAGATTTGGAAGTTGGAAGTTGGAAGTGTCACCATTGAACATGTGTGGATTTGGAAGGTGGAAGTTGGAAGTGCAATTATTGAACATGTGTAGATTTGGAAGTTGGAAGTGTCACCATTGAACATGTGTGGATTTGGAAGTTGGAAGTTGGAAGTGTCACCACTGAACATGTGTGGATTTGGAAGTTGGAAGTTGGAAGTGTCACCATTGAACATGTGTGGAATTGGAAGTTGGAAGTTGGAAGTGTCACCATTGAATATGTGTGGATTTGGAAGTTGGAAGTGTCAACATTGAACATGTCTAGATTTGGAAGTTGGAAGTGTCACCATTGATCATGTGTGGATTTGGAAGTTGGAAGTTGGAAGTGTCACCATTGAACATGTGTAGATTTGGAAGTTGGAAGCGTCACCATTGAACATGTGTGGATTTGGAAGTTGGAAGTTGGAAGTGTCACCATTGAACATGTGTGGATTTGGAAGTTGGAAGTTTTAATTTGCCAGTGTCACCATTGAACATGTGTAGATTTGGAAGTTGGAAGTGTCACCATTGAACATGTGTGGATTTGGAAGGTGGAAGTTGGAAGTGCAACTATTGAACATGTGTAGATTTGGAAGTTGGAAGTGTCACCATTGAACATGTGTGGATTTGGAAGTTGGAAGTTGGAAGTGTCACCACTGAACATGTGTGGATTTGGAAGTTGGAAGTTGGAAGTGTCACCATTGAACATGTGTGGAATTGGAAGTTGGAAGTTGGAAGTGTCAACATTGAATATGTGTGGATTTGGAAGTTGGAAGTGTCAACATTGAACATGTGTAGATTTGGAAGTTGGAAGTGTCACCATTGATCATGTGTGGATTTGGAAGTTGGAAGTGTCACCATTGAACATGTGTAGATTTGGAAGTTGGAAGTGTCACCATTGAACATGTGTGGATTTGGAAGTTGGAAGTTGGAAGTGTCACCATTGAACATGTGTGGATTTGGAAGTTGGAAGTTTTAATTTGCCAGTGTCACCATTGAACATGTGTAGATTTGGAAGTTGGAAGTGTCACCATTGAACATGTGTGGATTTGGAAGTTGGAAGTGTCACCATTGAACATGTGTGGATTTGGAAGTTGGAAGTTGTAATTTGTCAGTGTCACCATTGAACATGTGTAGATTTGGAAGTTGGAAGTGTCACCATTGAACATTTGTGGATTTGGAAGTTGGAAGTGTCACCATTGAACATGTGTAGATTTGGAAGTTGGAAGTGTCACCATTGAACATGTGTAGATTTGGAAGTTGGAAGTTGGAAGTGTCACCATTGAACATGTGTGGATTTGGAAGTTGGAAGTTGGAAGTGTCACCATTGAACATGTGCGGATTTGGAAGTTGTAATTTGTCAGAGTCACCATTGAACATGTGTACATTTGGAAGTTGGAAGTGTCACCATTGAACATGTGTGGATTTGGAAGGTGGAAGTGTCACCATTGAACATGTTTAGATTTGGAAGTTGGAAGTTGGATGTGTCACCATTGAACATGTGTAGATTTGGAAGTTGGAAGGGTCACCATTGAACATGTGTGGATTTGGAAGCTGGAAGTGTCACCATTGAACATGTGTAGATTTGGAAGTTGGAAGTTGGAAGTGTCACCATTGAACATGTGTGGATTTGGAAGTTGGAAGTTGGAAGTGTCACCATTGAACATGTGTGGATTTGGAAGTTGGAAGTTTTAATTTGCCAGTGTCACCATTGAACATGTGTAGATTTTGAAGTTGGAAGTTGGAAATGTCACCATTGAAAATGTGTGGATTTGGAAGTTGGAAGTGTCACCATTGAACATGTGTAGATTTGGAAGTTGGAAGTTGGAAGTGTCACCATTGAACATGTGTAGATTTGGAAGTTGGAAGTTGGAAGGGTCACCATTGAACATGTGTGGATTTGGAAGTTGGAAGTGTTACCATTGAACATGTGTAGATTTGGAAGTTGGAAGTTGGAAGTGTCACCATTGAACATGTGTGGATTTGGAAGGTGGAAGTTGGAAGTGCCACTATTGAACATGTGCAGATTTGGAAGTTGGAAATGTCACCATTGAACATGTGTGGATTTGGAAGTTGGAAGTGTCACCATTGAACATGTGCAGATTTGGAAGTTGTAATTTGTCAGTGTCACCATTGAACATGTGTAGATTTGGAAGTTGGAAGTTGGAAGTGTCACCATTGAACATGTGTGGATTTGGAAGTTGGAAGTTGGAAGTGTCACCATTGAACATGTGTAGATTTGGAAGTTGTAATTTGTCAGTGTCACCATTGAACATGTGTACATTTGGAAGTTGGAAGTTGGAAGTGTCACCATTGAACATGTGTGGATTTGGAAGGTGGAAGTTGGAAGTGCCACTATTGAACATGTGCGGATTTGGAAGTTGGAAGTGTCACCATTGAACATGTGTGGATTTGGAAGTTGGAAGTTGGAAGTGTCACCATTTACGATGTGCGGATTTGGAAGTTGTAATTTGTCAGTGTCACCATTGAACATGTGTAGATTTGGAAGTTGGAAGTTGGAAGTGTCACCATTGAACATGTGTGGATTTGGAAGTTGGAAGTTGGAAGTGTCACCATTGAACATGTGCGGATTTGGAAGTTGTAATTTGTCAGTGTCACCATTGAACATGTGTACATTTGGAAGTTGGAAGTGTCACCATTGAACATGTGTGGATTTGGAAGGTGGAAGTGTCACCATTGAACATGTTTAGATTTGGAAGTTGGAAGTTGGATGTGTCACCATTGAACATGTGTAGATTTGGAAGTTGGAAGGGTCACCATTGAACATGTGTGGATTTGGAAGTTGGAAGTGTCACCATTGAACATGTGTAGATTTGGAAGTTGGAAGTTGGAAGTGTCACCATTGAACATGTGTGGATTTGGAAGGTGGAAGTTGGAAGTGCAACTATTGAACATGTGTAGATTTGGAAGTTGGAAGTGTCACCATTGAACATGTGTGGATTTGGAAGTTGGAAGTGTCACCATTGAACATGTGTGGATTTGGAAGTTGGAAGTTGGAAGTGTCACCATTGAATATGTGTGGAATTGGAAGTTGGAAGTTGGAAGTGTCACCATTGAACATGTGTGGATTTGGAAGTTGGAAGTGTTACCATTGAACATGTGTAGATTTGGAAGGTGGAAGTTGGAAGTGCAACTATTAAACATGTGTAGATTTGGAAGTTGGAAGTGTCACCATTGAACATGTGTGGATTTGGAAGTTGGAAGTGTCACCATTGAACATGTGTGGATTTGGAAGTTGGAAGTTTGAAGTGTCACCATTGAACATGTGTGGGATTGGAAGTTGGAAGTGTCACCATTGAACATGTGTGGATTTGGACGTTGGAAGTGTTACCATTGAACATGTGTAGATTTGGAAGTTGGAAGTTGGAAGTGTCACCATTGAACATGTGTGGATTTGGAAGGTGGAAGTTGGAAGTGCCACTATTGAACATGTGCAGATTTGGAAGGTGGAAGTGTCACCATTGAACATGTTTAGATTTGGAAGTTGGAAGTTGGATGTGTCACCATTGAACATGTGTAGATTTGGAAGTTGGAAGGGTCACCATTGAACATGTGTGGATTTGGAAGTTGGAAGTGTCACCATTGAACATGTGTAGATTTGGAAGTTGGAAGTGTCACCATTGAACATGTGTGGATTTGGAAGTTGGAAGTGTCACCATTGAACATGTGTGGATTTGGAAGTTGGAAGTTTGAAGTGTCACCATTGAACATGTGTGGGATTGGAAGTTGGAAGTTGGAAGTGTCACCATTGAACATGTGTGGATTTGGACGTTGGAAGTGTTACCATTGAACATGTGTAGATTTGGAAGTTGGAAGTTGGAAGTGTCACCATTGAACATGTGTGGAATTGGAAGTTGGAAGTTGGAAGTGTCAACATTGAATATGTGTGGATTTGGAAGTTGGAAGTGTCAACATTGAACATGTGTAGATTTGGAAGTTGGAAGTGTCACCATTGATCATGTGTGGATTTGGAAGTTGGAAGTGTCACCATTGAACATGTGTAGATTTGGAAGTTGGAAGTGTCACCATTGAACATGTGTGGATTTGGAAGTTGGAAGTTGGAAGTGTCACCATTGAACATGTGTGGATTTGGAAGTTGGAAGTTTTAATTTGCCAGTGTCACCATTGAACATGTGTAGATTTGGAAGTTGGAAGTGTCACCATTGAACATGTGTGGATTTGGAAGTTGGAAGTGTCACCATTGAACATGTGTGGATTTGGAAGTTGGAAGTTGTAATTTGTCAGTGTCACCATTGAACATGTGTAGATTTGGAAGTTGGAAGTGTCACCATTGAACATTTGTGGATTTGGAAGTTGGAAGTGTCACCATTGAACATGTGTAGATTTGGAAGTTGGAAGTGTCACCATTGAACATGTGTAGATTTGGAAGTTGGAAGTTGGAAGTGTCACCATTGAACATGTGTGGATTTGGAAGTTGGAAGTTGGAAGTGTCACCATTGAACATGTGCGGATTTGGAAGTTGTAATTTGTCAGTGTCACCATTGAACATGTGTACATTTGGAAGTTGGAAGTGTCACCATTGAACATGTGTGGATTTGGAAGGTGGAAGTGTCACCATTGAACATGTTTAGATTTGGAAGTTGGAAGTTGGATGTGTCACCATTGAACATGTGTAGATTTGGAAGTTGGAAGGGTCACCATTGAACATGTGTGGATTTGGAAGCTGGAAGTGTCACCATTGAACATGTGTAGATTTGGAAGTTGGAAGTTGGAAGTGTCACCATTGAACATGTGTGGATTTGGAAGTTGGAAGTTGGAAGTGTCACCATTGAACATGTGTGGATTTGGAAGTTGGAAGTTTTAATTTGCCAGTGTCACCATTGAACATGTGTAGATTTTGAAGTTGGAAGTTGGAAATGTCACCATTGAAAATGTGTGGATTTGGAAGTTGGAAGTGTCACCATTGAACATGTGTAGATTTGGAAGTTGGAAGTTGGAAGTGTCACCATTGAACATGTGTAGATTTGGAAGTTGGAAGTTGGAAGGGTCACCATTGAACATGTGTGGATTTGGAAGTTGGAAGTGTTACCATTGAACATGTGTAGATTTGGAAGTTGGAAGTTGGAAGTGTCACCATTGAACATGTGTGGATTTGGAAGGTGGAAGTTGGAAGTGCCACTATTGAACATGTGCAGATTTGGAAGTTGGAAATGTCACCATTGAACATGTGTGGATTTGGAAGTTGGAAGTGTCACCATTGAACATGTGCAGATTTGGAAGTTGTAATTTGTCAGTGTCACCATTGAACATGTGTAGATTTGGAAGTTGGAAGTTGGAAGTGTCACCATTGAACATGTGTGGATTTGGAAGTTGGAAGTTGGAAGTGTCACCATTGAACATGTGTAGATTTGGAAGTTGTAATTTGTCAGTGTCACCATTGAACATGTGTACATTTGGAAGTTGGAAGTTGGAAGTGTCACCATTGAACATGTGTGGATTTGGAAGGTGGAAGTTGGAAGTGCCACTATTGAACATGTGCGGATTTGGAAGTTGGAAGTGTCACCATTGAACATGTGTGGATTTGGAAGTTGTAATTTGTCAGTGTCACCATTTAAGATGTGCGGATTTGGAAGTTGTAATTTGTCAGTGTCACCATTGAACATGTGTAGATTTGGAAGTTGGAAGTTGGAAGTGTCACCATTGAACATGTGTGGATTTGGAAGTTGGAAGTTGGAAGTGTCACCATTGAACATGTGCGGATTAGAAAGTTGTAATTTGTCAGTGTCACCATTGAACATGTGTACATTTGGAAGTTGGAAGTGTCACCATTGAACATGTGTGGATTTGGAAGGTGGAAGTGTCACCATTGAACATGTTTAGATTTGGAAGTTGGAAGTTGGATGTGTCACCATTGAACATGTGTAGATTTGGAAGTTGGAAGGGTCACCATTGAACATGTGTGGATTTGGAAGTTGGAAGTGTCACCATTGAACATGTGTAGATTTGGAAGTTGGAAGTTGGAAGTGTCACCATTGAACATGTGTGGATTTGGAAGGTGGAAGTTGGAAGTGCAACTATTGAACATGTGTAGATTTGGAAGTTGGAAGTGTCACCATTGAACATGTGTGGATTTGGAAGTTGGAAGTGTCACCATTGAACATGTGTGGATTTGGAAGTTGGAAGTTGGAAGTGTCACCATTGAATATGTGTGGAATTGGAAGTTGGAAGTTGGAAGTGTCACCATTGAACATGTGTGGATTTGGAAGTTGGAAGTGTTACCATTGAACATGTGTAGATTTGGAAGGTGGAAGTTGGAAGTGCAACTATTAAACATGTGTAGATTTGGAAGTTGGAAGTGTCACCATTGAACATGTGTGGATTTGGAAGTTGGAAGTGTCACCATTGAACATGTGTGGATTTGGAAGTTGGAAGTTTGAAGTGTCACCATTGAACATGTGTGGGATTGGAAGTTGGAAGTGTCACCATTGAACATGTGTGGATTTGGACGTTGGAAGTGTTACCATTGAACATGTGTAGATTTGGAAGTTGGAAGTTGGAAGTGTCACCATTGAACATGTGTGGATTTGGAAGGTGGAAGTTGGAAGTGCCACTATTGAACATGTGCAGATTTGGAAGGTGGAAGTGTCACCATTGAACATGTTTAGATTTGGAAGTTGGAAGTTGGATGTGTCACCATTGAACATGTGTAGATTTGGAAGTTGGAAGGGTCACCATTGAACATGTGTGGATTTGGAAGTTGGAAGTGTCACCATTGAACATGTGTAGATTTGGAAGTTGGAAGTGTCACCATTGAACATGTGTGGATTTGGAAGTTGGAAGTGTCACCATTGAACATGTGTGGATTTGGAAGTTGGAAGTTTGAAGTGTCACCATTGAACATGTGTGGGATTGGAAGTTGGAAGTTGGAAGTGTCACCATTGAACATGTGTGGATTTGGACGTTGGAAGTGTTACCATTGAACATGTGTAGATTTGGAAGTTGGAAGTTGGAAGTGTCACCATTGAACATGTGTGGATTTGGAAGGTGGAAGTTGGAAGTGCCACTATTGAACATGTGCAGATTTGGAAGTTGGAAGTGTCACCATTGAACATGTGTACATTTGGAAGTTGGAAGTTGGAAGTGTCACCATTGAACATGTGTGGATTTGGAAGTTGGAAGTTGGAAGGGTCACCATTGAACATGTGTGGATTTGGAAGTTGGAAGTGTCACCATTGAACATGTGTGGATTTGGAAGTAGGAGGTTGGAAGTGTCACCATTGAACATGTGTGGATTTGGAAGTTGGAAGTGTCACCATTGAACATGTGTGGAATTGGAAGTTGGAAGTTGGAAGTGTCACCATTGAAAATGTGTGGATTTGGAAGTTGGAAGTGTCACCATTGAACATGTGTGGATTTGGATGTTGGAAGTGTCACCATTGAACATGTGTAGATTTGGAAGTTGGAAGTTGGAAGTGTCACCATTGAACATGTGTAGATTTGGAAGTTGGAAGTTGGAAGTGTCACAATTGAACATGTGTGGATTTGGAAGTTGGAAGTTGTAATTTGTCAGTGTCACTATTGAACATGTGTAAATTTGGAAGTTGGAAGTGTCACCATTGAACATGTGTAGATTTGGAAGTTGGAAGTTGGAAGGGTCACCATTGAACATGTGTGGATTTGGAAGTTGGAAGTGCTACCATTGAACATGTGTAGATTTGGAAGTTGGAAGTGTCACCATTGAACATGTGTGGATTTGGAAGGTGGAAGTTGGAAGTGCCACTATTGAACATGTGCAGATTTGGAAGTTGGAAGTGTCACCATTGAACATGTGTGGATTTGGAAGTTGGAAGTTGGAAGTGTCACCATTGAACATGTGCGGATTTGGAAGTTGTAATTTGTCAGTGTCACCATTGAACATGTGTAGATTTGGAAGTTGGAAGTTGGAAGTGTCACCATTGAACATGTGTACATTTGGAAGTTGGAAGTGTCACCATTGAACATGTGTGGATTTGGAAGGTGGAAGTGTCACCATTGAACATGTTTAGATTTGGAAGTTGGAAGTTGGATGTGTCACCATTGAACATGTGTAGATTTGGAAGTTGGAAGGGTCACCATTGAACATGTGTGGATTTGGAAGTTGGAAGTGTCACCATTGAACATGTGTAGATTTGGAAGTTGGAAGTTGGAAGTGTCACCATTGAACATGTGTGGATTTGGAAGGTGGAAGTTGGAAGTGCAACTATTGAACATGTGTAGATTTGGAAGTTGGAAGTGTTACCATTGAACATGTGTAGATTTGGAAGGTGGAAGTTGGAAGTGCAACTATTGAACATGTGTAGATTTGGAAGTTGGAAGTGTCACCATTGAACATGTGTGGATTTGGAAGTTGGAAGTTGGAAGTGTCACCATTGAACATGTGTGGATTTGGAAGTTGGAAGTTTGAAGTGTCACCATTGAACATGTGTGGGATTGGAAGTTGGAAGTTGGAAGTGTCACCATTGAACATGTGTGGATTTGGACGTTGGAAGTGTTACCATTGAACATGTGTAGATTTGGAAGTTGGAAGTTGGAAGTGTCACCATTGAACATGTGTGGATTTGGAAGGTGGAAGTTGGAAGTGCCACTATTGAACATGTGCAGATTTGGAAGTTGGAAGTGTCACCATTGAACATGTGTACATTTGGAAGTTGGAAGTTGGAAGTGTCACCATTGAACATGTGTGGATTTGGAAGTTGGAAGTTGGAAGGGTCACCATTGAACATGTGTGGATTTGGAAGTTGGAAGTGTCACCATTGAACATATGTTGATTTGGAAGTTGGAAGTTGGAAGTGTCACCATTGAACATGTGTGGATTTGGAAGGTGGAAGTTGGATGTGCAACTATTGAACATGTGTAGATTTGGAAGTTGGAAGTGTCACCATTGAACATGTGTGGATTTGGAAGTAGGAGGTTGGAAGTGTCACCATTGAACATGTGTGGATTTGGAAGTTGGAAGTGTCACCATTGAACATGTGTGGAATTGGAAGTTGGAAGTTGGAAGTGTCACCATTGAAAATGTGTGGATTTGGAAGTTGGAAGTGTCACCATTGAACATGTGTGGATTTGGAAGTTGGAAGTGTCACCATTGAACATGTGTAGATTTGGAAGTTGGAAGTTGGAAGTGTCACCATTGAACATGTGTAGATTTGGAAGTTGGAATTTGGAAGTGTCACAATTGAACATGTGTGGATTTGGAAGTTGGAAGTTGTAATTTGTCAGTGTCACTATTGAACATGTGTAAATTTGGAAGTTGGAAGTGTCACCATTGAACATGTGTAGATTTGGAAGTTGGAAGTTGGAAGGGTCACCATTGAACATGTGTGGATTTGGAAGTTGGAAGTGCTACCATTGAACATGTGTAGATTTGGAAGTTGGAAGTGTCACCATTGACCATGTGTGGATTTGGAAGGTGGAAGTTGGAAGTGCCACTATTGAACATGTGCAGATTTGGAAGTTGGAAGTGTCACCATTGAACATGTGTGGATTTGGAAGTTGGAAGTTGGAAGTGTCACCCTTGAACATGTGCGGATTTGGAAGTTGTAATTTGTCAGTGTCACCATTGAACATGTGTAGATTTGGAAGTTGGAAGTTGGAAGTGTCACCATTGAACATGTGTGGATTTGGAAGTTGGAAGTGTCACCATTGAACATGTGTGGATTTGGAAGTTGGAAGTTGGAAGTGTCACCATTGAACATGTGTGGAATTGGAAGTTGGAAGTTGGAAGTGTCACCATTGAACATGTGTGGATTTGGAAGTTGGAAGTGTTACCATTGAACATGTGTAGATTTGGAAGGTGGAAGTTGGAAGTGCAACTATTGAACATGTGTAGATTTGGAAGTTGGAAGTGTCACCATTGAAGATGTGTGGATTTGGAAGTTGGAAGTTGGAAGTGTCACCATTGAACATGTGTGGATTTGGAAGTTGGAAGTTGGAAGTGTCACCATTGAACATGTGTGGAATTGGAAGTTGGAAGTTGGAAGTGTCACCATTGAACATGTGTGGATTTGGAAGTTGGAAGAGTTACCATTGAACATGTGTAGATTTGGAAGTTGGAAGTTGGAAGTGTCACCATTGAACATGTGTGGATTTGGAAGGTGGAAGTTGGAAGTGCCACTATTGAAGATGTGCAGATTTGAAAGTTGGAAGTGTCACCATTGAACATGTGTGGATTTGGAAGTTGGAAGTGTCACCATTGAACATGTGCGGATTTGGAAGTTGTAATTTGTCAGTGTCACCATTGGACATGTGTAGATTTGGAAGTTGGAAGTTGGAAGTGTCACCATTGAACATGTGTGGATTTGGAAGTTGGAAGTTGGATGTGTCACCATTGAACATGAGTGGATTTGGAAGTTGTAATTTGTCAGTGTCACCATTGAACATGTGTACATTTGGAAGTTGGAAGTTGGAAGAGTCACCATTGAACATGTGTGGATTTGGAAGTTGGAAGTGTCACCATTGAACATGTGTAGATTTGGAAGTTGGAAGTTGGAAGTGTCACCATTGAACATGTGTGGATTTGGAAGGTGGAAGTTGGAAGTGCAACTATTGAACATGTGTAGATTTGGAAGTTGGAAGTGTCACCATTGAACATGTGTGGATTTGGAAGTTGGAAGTTGGAAGTGTCACCACTGAACATGTGTGGATTTGGAAGTTGGAAGTTGGAAGTGTCACCATTGAACATGTGTGGAATTGGAAGTTGGAAGTTGGAAGTGTCACCATTGAATATGTGTGGATTTGGAAGTTGGAAGTGTCAACATTGAACATGTGTAGATTTGGAAGTTGGAAGTGTCACCATTGATCATGTGTGGATTTGGATGTTGGAAGTTGGAAGTGTCACCATTGAACATGTGTAGATTTGGAAGTTGGAAGCGTCACCATTGAACATGTGTGGATTTGGAAGTTGGAAGTTGGAAGTGTCACCATTGAACATGTGTGGATTTGGAAGTTGGAAGTTTTAATTTGCCAGTGTCACCATTGAACATGTGTAGATTTGGAAGTTGGAAGTGTCACCATTGAACATGTGTGGATTTGGAAGGTGGAAGTTGGAAGTGCAACTATTGAACATGTGTAGATTTGGAAGTTGGAAGTGTCACCATTGAACATGTGTGGATTTGGAAGTTGGAAGTTGGAAGTGTCACCACTGAACATGTGTGGATTTGGAAGTTGGAAGTTGGAAGTGTCACCATTGAACATGTGTGGAATTGGAAGTTGGAAGTTGGAAGTGTCAACATTGAATATGTGTGGATTTGGAAGTTGGAAGTGTCAACATTGAACATGTGTAGATTTGGAAGTTGGAAGTGTCACCATTGATCATGTGTGGATTTGGAAGTTGGAAGTGTCACCATTGAACATGTGTAGATTTGGAAGTTGGAAGTGTCACCATTGAACATGTGTGGATTTGGAAGTTGGAAGTTGGAAGTGTCACCATTGAACATGTGTGGATTTGGAAGTTGGAAGTTTTAATTTGCCAGTGTCACCATTGAACATGTGTAGATTTGGAAGTTGGAAGTGTCACCATTGAACATGTGTGGATTTGGAAGTTGGAAGTGTCACCATTGAACATGTGTGGATTTGGAAGTTGGAAGTTGTAATTTGTCAGTGTCACCATTGAACATGTGTAGATTTGGAAGTTGGAAGTGTCACCATTGAACATGTGTGGATTTGGAAGTTGGAAGTGTCACCATTGAACATGTGTAGATTTGGAAGTTGGAAGTGTCACCATTGAACATGTGTAGATTTGGAAGTTGGAAGTTGGAAGGGTCACCATTGAACATGTGTGGATTTGGAAGTTGGAAGTGTTACCATTGAACATTTGTAGATTTGGAAGTTGGAAGTTGAATGTGTCACCATTGAACATGTGTAGATTTGGAAGTTGGAAGTTGGAAGTGTCACCATTGAACATGTGTGGATTTGGAAGTTGGAAGTGTCACCATTGAACATGTGTGGATTTGTAAGTTGGAAGTTTTACTTTTTATCAGTGTCACCATTGAGCATGTGTAGATTTGGAAGTTGGAAGTTGTAATTTGCCAGTGTCACCACTGAACATGTGTAGATTCGAAAGTTGGAAGTGTTACCATTGAACATGTGTGGATTTCGAAGTTGGAAGTTTTACTCTTTGTCAGTGTCACCATTGAACATGGGTAGATATGGAAGTTGGAAGTTGTAATTCGTCAGTTTCACAATTGAACATGTGTAGATTTGGAAGTTGTAATTTGTCAGTGTCAAATGTATGTCATTCATTAGGGTTCCATGAAAGAGGCAGTTAACTATAACGTAATTATGTATTTATTACATCTATTCGATGACAACACGCCCGCTGCAAAAACCGATTTGTGCGTTGGATTAGGCTCACCCAGACCTTAAAATGGTATATATATTATTCATTATGGTTGTATGGAAGAGGGCGTTCAACTATAAACGGTTTATAAATCAACAGGACAAAATGGACGCCACTTGGTGCAGAGAAACGTAGCATTTTTTTTAACACACCAAAATCTACAGGGTTTTATGCATATTCTATATATGATGTGTGGTGAGATTAATGAGATCATAATTATTAATTATTAAAAATGTCACTTCAAATGTCAGTATCTTGCCTTTGATGGGTGTTAAATGAACAGCAAATCAACAGACATAGGCTTATTTGAAAGAGGTGTTTACATTTATTTCATTTAAGAACATTATGTTGAATTAGTAGCCCTACATATAGTATCTCCTATCGTGTGTGTATGTATGTATGTATGTATAAAATAAAGAACCAACTGTCGCAGTCGTGCGGTGTAAGGGGCGCGAGAGTGGTACTAGCGGTTGAAACCTGTCTCCCGTCTCATTCTTCCGTCTCTCCCTGACCGGCGCTACATAGGCACACTTATTTCATTTAAGAACATTATTTTGAATAAGTAGCCCTACATATAGTATCTGCTATCGTGTGAGTGTGTGTGTATATATATATTTATACGTATCATTCAATATGTTTGCATGGAATAGGGCGTTCAACTATAAACAAATTATAAATCAACAGGACAAAATGGACGCCTTTTGGTGCAGACTAAGAGCAATTATTTTATTTTTCTCCACTGTCCCATTGGCTCAGCACATAGAGCGTGTGTTAATTAGGCCTCGTCTTGAAAGCAGAGACCCGTGATCGTTTCCTGGCAATGACCTTCCAAATTCCGACTTCCAAATCTACCTATGTTGAATGGTGAGACTAAGTCTTTAGTAAACGAATAAACTAAACTATAAACAAATTATAAATAAACTACAAGTATTTATAATTTGTCAAAATCAAAACATTGAAACACACCAACATCTAGAGGGTTTTATGTATATCCTATATATAATATGTGTTGAGATTAATTTGACCATAATTATTCCTAATTTAAAATGTCACTTCAAATATCAGTATCTTGCCTTTGATGGGTGTTAACCAATTTTCACCAGCTGCTGCGCGGCGCAACATTGTACAATGTTGCTCCGCGCAGCAGGTGCTGTGCGGCGCAACATTGTATCTACTAGATACAATGTTGGGCCACACAGCAGCCGGTACAAATGGGTCAAATGAACAGTAAATCAACAGACATAGGCTTATTTGAAAGAGGTCTTTACACTTATGTCATTTAAGAACATTATTTTGAATTAGGAGCCCTACATAAAGTATCTCCTATCGAGTGAGTGTGTATATATATATATATATATATATAAATTATAAATCAACAGGACAAAATGGACGCCTTTTGGTGCAGACTAAGGTGCAGACTAAGGTCCTATTGGCTCAGCACATACAGCGTGTGTTAATTAGGCCTCGTCTTGAAAGCAGAGACCCGGGTTAGTTTCCTGGCAGTGACCTTCCAAATTCCGACTTCCAACTCTACATATGTTGAATGGTGAGACTAAGTCTTTAGTAAACGAATAAACTAAACTATACTACCCAAGAGTAGGCTACTCTATTTGGAAGGCCTTACTTGACCTATTGACATTTGGGAAGCGTGCAACAGTGCCGCTCTGCCATCTTAAGAGGCTGAAGCATCAAACTTATAGCCAAAAGAGAAGGCTGTTGGTGCTACAACATACCTCAAGCTCGGACAGAAAAACCTTTTCCTTGGGTTTTTATAGAGGGTGAAAGGTGCTTCCAAAAGGCAATTCTAAGTGAATGGGGAAAACCCTAACCTACTAATTTTGTGAGCTTTCGAGATAGCTAGTGGTTCCAAAACGCATTCACGCGTCCCCATTGTTCCAATGAACGACATATCCGAGAGTCGGCCTGTTTGACCCAACAGAAAAAAAATTCCCTGTTTAGTTCCACTTCCAGATTGGGTACTCCACTCTTTTTGGAAGGCCTTACTTGACCTATTGACATTTGGGAAGCGTGCAACGGTGCCGCTCTGCCATCTTAAGAGGCTGAAGCATCAAACTTATAGCCAAAAGAGAAGGCTGTTGGTGCTACAACATACCTCAAGCTCGGACAGAAAAACCCTTTCCTTGGCCTTTTATAGAGGGTGAAAGGTGCTTCCAAAAGGCAATTCTAAGTGAATGGGGAAAACCCTAACCTACTAATTTTGTGACCTTTCGAGATAGCGAGTGGTTCCAAAACGCATACACACGTCCCAACTGTTCCCATGAACAACATATCCGAGAGTCGGCCTTTTTGACCCAACAGAAAAAAAATTTCCTTGTTAAGGTCACTTTTTCTATCAGAACTACTCAGAAGTGTAACCCCCAAGTGCTTCTCGATCAGCCTTTGGTCAAGAGACCAATTAAGAGACAGCAAGGTGTCACTGCCCCGAGACTTGACAAGCTTTTCAGAGGGTCTGACTGGGACCTCCACTCCAAATCTCAGCCCTCTAGGACCTCGGGGTCGCCATTCCTAACCCTAACCCCTCCCCCGAAATGTCAAATTTGAACCCTTATAACTTTGTGAAAGAAAGGCCTAGAGGAATGAGGCCAAGTGTTTTGGAAAGGTCTGAATGAGCTCTTTCCAGCATATTTGATCATCAACAGAGGCACTATTTCTTGATATAGAAATTAAATTTGGAACACTTTGCGAAACGAAGAGTTTAATTGGACTCTGCAGGCGTGTTCGCCATCCCTGAAATAGCCCAGTGTCTTATTTTGGGGCATTTCTGTTGTTTGATTGTGGAATGGTAGTCACTTCCAGATTCGGTACCCCTCTCCTTTTGGAAGCGGGGATAAACCATGAATGATTTCTGAAAAGGAGCCATTTCCTCTGCAGACGCGTTCGCGATCCCTAAAATAGGCCAGAATCTTAATTTGGGGCAGTTCTGTCTTTTCATTGTGGAACGGTAGACACTTCCAGATTGGGTACTGCACTCTTTTTGGAAGCCCTTAGACATTTTGGAAGCCTTCAGCCTTGCCACTCAGCCATCTTAAGAGACTGAAGCACCAAACTTATACCCAAAAGAGATGGCTGTTGATGCTACACCATACATCAAGCTCAGAAAGAAAGAGCTTTTCTTTGGTCTTTTGGAGAGGCTGAAAGGTGCTTCCAATAGCCACTTTGAACCCTTATAACCTTTTGAAAGAAAGGCCTAGAGGAGTGAGGCCAAGTGTTTTGGAATGGTCTGAACGAGCGTTTTCCAGCATATGTCATAATCAATAGAAGGCACTATTTCTTGATATAGAAATTAAATTTGGAATACTTTGTGAAACTAAAGGTTAAATTGGACGCTGCAGACGCGTTCACCATCCCTGACAGAGCCCAGTGTCTTATTTTGGTGCAATTCTGTTGTTTCATTGTGGAACAGTAGACACTTCCAGATTGGGTATTCCACTCTTTTTGGAAGGCCTTACGTGACCTATTGACATTATGGAAGCGTGCAACGGTGCCGCTCTGCCATCTTAAGAGGCTGAAGCATCAAACTTATAGCCAAAAGAGAAGGCTGTTGGTGCTACAACATACCTCAAGCTCGGACAGAAAAACCTTTTCCTTGGGATTTTATAGAGGGTGAAAGGTGCTTCCAAAAGGCAATTCTAATTGAATGGGGAAAACCCTAACCTACTAATTTTGTGACCTTTCGAGATAGCGAGTGGTTCCAAAACGCATTCATGCGTCCCCATTGTTCCCATGAACGACATATCCGAGAGTCGGCCTGTTTGACCCAACAGAAAAAAAATTCCCTGTTTAGTTCCACTTCCAGATTGGGTACTCCACTCTTTTTGGAAGGCCTTACTTGACCTATTGACATTTGGGAAGCGTGCAACGGTGCCGCTCTGCCATCTTAAGAGGCTGAAGCATCAAACTTATAGCCAAAAGAGAAGGCTGTTGGTGCTACAACATACCTCAAGCTCGGACAGAAAAACCTTTTCCTTGGCTTTTTATAGAGGGTGAAAGGTGCTTCCAAAAGGCAATTCTAAGTGAATGGGGAAAACCCTAACCTACTAATTTTGTGACCTTTCGAGATAGCGAGTGGTTCCAAAACGCATACACACGTCCCAACTGTTCCCATGAACAACATATCCAAGAGTCGGCCTTTTTGACCCAACAGAAAAAAAAATTCCTTGTTAAGGTCACTTTTTCTATCAGAACTACTCAGAAGTGTAACCCCCAAGTGCTTCTCGATCAGCCTTTGGTCAAGAGACCAATTAAGAGACAGCAAGGTGTCACCGCCCCGAGACTTGACATGCTTTTCAGAGGGTCTGACTGGGACCTCCACTCCGAAACTCAGCCCTCTAGGACCTCGGGGTCGCCATTCCTAACCCTAACCCCTCCCCCGAAATGTCAACTTTGAACCCTTATAACTTTGTGAAAGAAAGGCCTAGAGGAATGAGGCCAAGTGTTTTGGAAAGGTCTGAATGAGCTCTTTCCAGCATATGTGATCATCAACAGAAGGCACTATTTCTTGATATAGAAATTAAATTTGGAACACTTTGCGAAACAAAAAGTTTAATTGGACTCTGCAGGCGTGTTCGCCATCCCTGAAATAGCCCAGTGTCTTATTTTGGGGCATTTCTGTTGTTTGATTGTGGAATGGTAGTCACTTCCAGATTCGGTACCCCTCTCCTTTTGGAAGCGGGGATAAACCATGAATGATTTCTGAAAAGGAGCCATTTCCTCTGCAGACACGTTCACCATCCCTAAAATAGGCCAGAATCTTATTTTGGGGCAGTTCTGTCTTTTCATTGTGGAACGGTAGACACTTCCAGATTGGGTACTGCACTCTTTTTGGAAGCCCTTAGACATTTTGGAAGCCTTCAGCCTTGCCACTCGGCCATCTTAAGAGACTGAAGCACCAAACTTATACCCAAAAGAGATGGCTGTTGATGGTACACCATACATCAAGCTCAGAAAGAAAGAGCTTTTCTTTGGTCTTTTGGAGAGGCTGAAAGGTGCTTCCAAAAGCCACTTTGAACCCTTATAACCTTTTGAAAGAAAGGCCTAGAGGAGTGAGGCCAAGTGTTTTGGAATGGTCTGAACGAATGTTTTCCAGCATATGTCATCATCAATAGAAGGCACTATTTCTTGATATAGAAATTAAATTTGGAATACTTTGTGAAACTATAGGTTAAATTGGACGCTGCAGACGCGTTCACCATCCCTGACATAGCCCAGTGTCTTATTTTGGTGCAATTCTGTTGTTTCATTGTGGAACGGTAGACACTTCCAGATTGGGTACTCCACTCTTTTTGGAAGGCCTTACTTGACCTATTGACATTTGGGAAGCGTGCAACGGTGCCGCTCTGCCATCTTAAGAGGCTGAAGCATCAAACTTATAGCCAAAAGAGAAGGCTGTTGGTGCTACAACATACCTCAAGCTCGGACAGAAAAACCTTTTCCTTGGGTTTTTATAGAGGGTGAAAGGTGCTTCCAAAAGGCAATTCTAATTGAATGGGGAAAACCCTAACCTACTAATTTTGTGACCTTTCGAGATAGCGAGTGGTTCCAAAACGCATTCATGCGTCCCCATTGTTCCCATGAACGACATATCCGAGAGTCGGCCTGTTTGACCCAACAGAAAAAAAATTCCCTGTTTAGTTCCACTTCCAGATTGGGTACTCCACTCTTTTTGGAAGGCCTTCCTTGACCTATTGACATTTGGGAAGCGTGCAACGGTGCCGCTCTGCCATCTTAAGACGCTGAAGCATCAAACTTATAGCCAAAAGAGAAGGCTGTTGGTGCTACAACATACCTCAAGCTCGGACAGAAAAACCTTTTCCTTGGCTTTTTATAGAGGGTGAAAGGTGCTTCCAAAAGGCAATTCTAAGTGAATGGGGAAAACATTAACCTACTAATTTTGTGACCTTTCGAGATAGGGAGTGGTTCCAAAACGCATACACACGTCCCAACTGTTCCCATGAACAACATATCCGAGAGTCGGCCTTTTTGACCCAACAGAAAAAAAAATCCTTGTTAAGGTCACTATTTCTATCAGAACTACTCAGAAGTGTAACCCCCAAGTGCTTCTCGATCAGCCTTTGGTCAAGAGACCAATTAAGAGACAGCAAGGTGTCACCGCCCCGAGACTTGACATGCTTTTCAGAGGGTCTGACTGGGACCTCCACTCCGAATCTCAGCCCTCTAGGACCTCGGGGTCGCCATTCCTAACCCTAACCCCTCCCCCGAAATGTCAACTTTGAACCCTTATAACTTTGTGAAAGAAAGGCCTAGAGGAATGAGGCCAAGTGTTTTGGAAAGGTCTGAATGAGCTCTTTCCAGCATATGTGATCATCAACAGAAGGCACTATTTCTTGATATAGAAATTAAATTTAGAACACTTTGCGAAACAAAAAGTTTAATTGGACTCTGCAGGCGTGTTCGCCATCCCTGAAATAGCCCAGTGTCTTATTTTGGGGCATTTCTGTTGTTTGATTGTGGAATGGTAGTCACTTCCAGATTCGGTACCCCTCTCCTTTTGGAAGCGGGGATAAACCATGAATGATTTCTGAAAAGGAGCCATTTCCTCTGCAGACACGTTCACCATCCCTAAAATAGGCCAGAATCTTATTTTGGGGCAGTTCTCTCTTTTCATTGTGGAACGGTAGACACTTCCAGATTGGGTACTGCACTCTTTTTGGAAGCCCTTAGACATTTTGGAAGCCTTCAGCCTTGCCACTCGGCCATCTTAAGAGACTGAATCACCAAACTTATACCCAAAAGAGATGGCTGTTTATGCTACACCATACATCAAGCTCAGAAAAAAATAGCTTTTCTTTGGTCTTTTGGAGAGGCTGAAAGGTGCTTCCAATAGCCACTTTGAACCCTTATAACATTTTGAAAGAAAGGCCTAGAGGAGTGAGGCCAAGTGTTTTGGAATGGTCTGAACGAGCGTTTTCCAGCATATGTCATCATCAATAGAAGGCACTATTTCTTGATATAGAAATTAAATTTGGAATACTTTGTGAAACGATAGGTTAAATTGGAAGCTGCAGACGCGTTCACTATCCCTGACATAGCCCAGTGTCTTATTTTGGTGCAATTCTGTTGTTTCATTGTGGAACGGTAGACACTTCCAGATTGGGTACCCCTCTCCTTTTGGAAGCGCGGATAAACCATGAATGAGTTCTGAAAAGGAGCCATTTCCTCTGCAGACATGTTCACCATCCCTAAAATAGCCCAGAATCTTATTTTGGGGCAGTTCTGTCTTTTCATTGTGGAACGGAAGACACTTCCAGATTGGGTACTCCACTCTTTCTGGAAGGCCTTACTTGACCTATTGACATTTGGGAAGCGTGCAACGGTGCCGCTCTGCCATCTTAAGAGGCTGAAGCATCAAACTTATAGCCAAAAGAGAAGGCTGTTGGTGCTACAACATACCTCAAGCTCGGACAGAAAAACCTTTTCCTTGGGTTTTTATAGAGGGTGAAAGGTGCTTCCAAAAGGCAATTCTAATTGAATGGGGAAAACCCTAACCTACTAATTTTGTGACCTTTCGAGATAGCGAGTGGTTCCAAAACGCATTCATGCGTCCCCATTGTTCCCATGAACGACATATCCGAGAGTCGGCCTGTTTGACCCAACAGAAAAAAAATTCCCTGTTTAGTTCCACTTCCAGATTGGGTACTCCACTCTTTTTGGAAGGCCTTACTTGACCTATTGACATTTGGGAAGCGTGCAACGGTGCCGCTCTGCCATCTTAAGAGGCTGAAGCATCAAACTTATAGCCAAAAGAGAAGGCTGTTGGTGCTACAACATACCTCAAGCTCGGACAGAAAAACCTTTTCCTTGGGTTTTTATAGAGGGTGAAAGGTGCTTCCAAAAGGCAATTCTAAGTGAATGGGGAAAACCCTAACCTACTAATTTTGTGACCTTTCGAGATAGCGAGTGGTTCCAAAACGCATACACACGTCCCAACTGTTCCCATGAACAACATATCCAAGAGTCGGCCTTTTTGACCCAACAGAAAAAAAAATTCCTTGTTAAGGTCACTTTTTCTATCAGAACTACTCAGAAGTGTAACCCCCAAGTGCTTCTCGATCAGCCTTTGGTCAAGAGACCAATTAAGAGACAGCAAGGTGTCACCGCCCCGAGACTTGACATGCTTTTCAGAGGGTCTGACTGGGACCTCCACTCCGAAACTCAGCCCTCTAGGACCTCGGGGTCGCCATTCCTAACCCTAACCCCTCCCCCGAAATGTCAACTTTGAACCCTTATAACTTTGTGAAAGAAAGGCCTAGAGGAATGAGGCCAAGTGTTTTGGAAAGGTCTGAATGAGCTCTTTCCAGCATATGTGATCATCAACAGAAGGCACTATTTCTTGATATAGAAATTAAATTTGGAACACTTTGCGAAACAAAAAGTTTAATTGGACTCTGCAGGCGTGTTCGCCATCCCTGAAATAGCCCAGTGTCTTATTTTGGGGCATTTCTGTTGTTTGATTGTGGAATGGTAGTCACTTCCAGATTCGGTACCCCTCTCCTTTTGGAAGCGGGGATAAACCATGAATGATTTCTGAAAAGGAGCCATTTCCTCTGCAGACACGTTCACCATCCCTAAAATAGGCCAGAATCTTATTTTGGGGCAGTTCTGTCTTTTCATTGTGGAACGGTAGACACTTCCAGATTGGGTACTGCACTCTTTTTGGAAGCCCTTAGACATTTTGGAAGCCTTCAGCCTTGCCACTCGGCCATCTTAAGAGACTGAAGCACCAAACTTATACCCAAAAGAGATGGCTGTTGATGGTACACCATACATCAAGCTCAGAAAGAAAGAGCTTTTCTTTGGTCTTTTGGAGAGGCTGAAAGGTGCTTCCAAAAGCCACTTTGAACCCTTATAACCTTTTGAAAGAAAGGCCTAGAGGAGTGAGGCCAAGTGTTTTGGAATGGTCTGAACGAATGTTTTCCAGCATATGTCATCATCAATAGAAGGCACTATTTCTTGATATAGAAATTAAATTTGGAATACTTTGTGAAACTATAGGTTAAATTGGACGCTGCAGACGCGTTCACCATCCCTGACATAGCCCAGTGTCTTATTTTGGTGCAATTCTGTTGTTTCATTGTGGAACGGTAGACACTTCCAGATTGGGTACTCCACTCTTTTTGGAAGGCCTTACTTGACCTATTGACATTTGGGAAGCGTGCAACGGTGCCGCTCTGCCATCTTAAGAGGCTGAAGCATCAAACTTATAGCCAAAAGAGAAGGCTGTTGGTGCTACAACATACCTCAAGCTCGGACAGAAAAACCTTTTCCTTGGGTTTTTATAGAGGGTGAAAGGTGCTTCCAAAAGGCAATTCTAATTGAATGGGGAAAACCCTAACCTACTAATTTTGTGACCTTTCGAGATAGCGAGTGGTTCCAAAACGCATTCATGCGTCCCCATTGTTCCCATGAACGACATATCCGAGAGTCGGCCTGTTTGACCCAACAGAAAAAAAATTCCCTGTTTAGTTCCACTTCCAGATTGGGTACTCCACTCTTTTTGGAAGGCCTTCCTTGACCTATTGACATTTGGGAAGCGTGCAACGGTGCCGCTCTGCCATCTTAAGACGCTGAAGCATCAAACTTATAGCCAAAAGAGAAGGCTGTTGGTGCTACAACATACCTCAAGCTCGGACAGAAAAACCTTTTCCTTGGCTTTTTATAGAGGGTGAAAGGTGCTTCCAAAAGGCAATTCTAAGTGAATGGGGAAAACATTAACCTACTAATTTTGTGACCTTTCGAGATAGGGAGTGGTTCCAAAACGCATACACACGTCCCAACTGTTCCCATGAACAACATATCCGAGAGTCGGCCTTTTTGACCCAACAGAAAAAAAAAATCCTTGTTAAGGTCACTATTTCTATCAGAACTACTCAGAAGTGTAACCCCCAAGTGCTTCTCGATCAGCCTTTGGTCAAGAGACCAATTAAGAGACAGCAAGGTGTCACCGCCCCGAGACTTGACATGCTTTTCAGAGGGTCTGACTGGGACCTCCACTCCGAATCTCAGCCCTCTAGGACCTCGGGGTCGCCATTCCTAACCCTAACCCCTCCCCCGAAATGTCAACTTTGAACCCTTATAACTTTGTGAAAGAAAGGCCTAGAGGAATGAGGCCAAGTGTTTTGGAAAGGTCTGAATGAGCTCTTTCCAGCATATGTGATCATCAACAGAAGGCACTATTTCTTGATATAGAAATTAAATTTTGAACACTTTGCGAAACAAAAAGTTTAATTGGACTCTGCAGGCGTGTTCGCCATCCCTGAAATAGCCCAGTGTCTTATTTTGGGGCATTTCTGTTGTTTGATTGTGGAATGGTAGTCACTTCCAGATTCGGTACCCCTCTCCTTTTGGAAGCGGGGATAAACCATGAATGATTTCTGAAAAGGAGCCATTTCCTCTGCAGACACGTTCACCATCCCTAAAATAGGCCAGAATCTTATTTTGGGGCAGTTCTCTCTTTTCATTGTGGAACGGTAGACACTTCCAGATTGGGTACTGCACTCTTTTTGGAAGCCCTTAGACATTTTGGAAGCCTTCAGCCTTGCCACTCGGCCATCTTAAGAGACTGAATCACCAAACTTATACCCAAAAGAGATGGCTGTTTATGCTACACCATACATCAAGCTCAGAAAAAAATAGCTTTTCTTTGGTCTTTTGGAGAGGCTGAAAGGTGCTTCCAATAGCCACTTTGAACCCTTATAACATTTTGAAAGAAAGGCCTAGAGGAGTGAGGCCAAGTGTTTTGGAATGGTCTGAACGAGCGTTTTCCAGCATATGTCATCATCAATAGAAGGCACTATTTCTTGATATAGAAATTAAATTTGGAATACTTTGTGAAACGATAGGTTAAATTGGAAGCTGCAGACGCGTTCACTATCCCTGACATAGCCCAGTGTCTTATTTTGGTGCAATTCTGTTGTTTCATTGTGGAACGGTAGACACTTCCAGATTGGGTACCCCTCTCCTTTTGGAAGCGCGGATAAACCATGAATGAGTTCTGAAAAGGAGCCATTTCCTCTGCAGACATGTTCACCATCCCTAAAATAGCCCAGAATCTTATTTTGGGGCAGTTCTGTCTTTTCATTGTGGAACGGAAGACACTTCCAGATTGGGTACTCCACTCTTTTTGGAAGGCCTTACTTGACCTATTGACATTTGGGAAGCGTGCAACGGTGCCGCTCTGCCATCTTAAGAGGCTGAAGCATCAAACTTATAGCCAAAAGAGAAGGCTGTTGGTGCTACAACATACCTCAAGCTCGGACAGAAAAACCTTTTCCTTGGGTTTTTATAGAGGGTGAAAGGTGCTTCCAAAAGGCAATTCTAATTGAATGGGGAAAACCCTAACCTACTAATTTTGTGACCTTTCGAGATAGCGAGTGGTTCCAAAACGCATTCATGCGTCCCCATTGTTCCCATGAACGACATATCCGAGAGTCGGCCTGTTTGACCCAACAGAAAAAAAATTCCCTGTTTAGTTCCACTTCCAGATTGGGTACTCCACTCTTTTTGGAAGGCCTTACTTGACCTATTGACATTTGGGAAGCGTGCAACGGTGCCGCTCTGCCATCTTAAGAGGCTGAAGCATCAAACTTATAGCCAAAAGAGAAGGCTGTTGGTGCTACAACATACCTCAAGCTCGGACAGAAAAACCTTTTCCTTGGCTTTTTATAGAGGGTGAAAGGTGCTTCCAAAAGGCAATTCTAAGTGAATGGGGAATACACTAACCTACTAATTTTGTGACCTTTCGAGATAGCGAGTGGTTCCAAAACGCATACACACGTCCCAACTGTTCCCATGAACAACATATCCGAGAGTCGGCATTTTTGACCCAACAGAAAAAAAAATTCCTTGTTAAGGTCACTTTTTCTATCAGAACTACTCAGAAGTGTAACCCCCAAGTGCTTCTCGATCAGCCTTTGGTCAAGAGACCAATTAAGAGACAGCAAGGTGTCACCGCCCCGAGACTTGACAAGCTTTTCAGAGGGTCTGACTGGGACCTCCACTCCGAATCTCAGTCCTCTAGGACCTCGGGGTCGCCATTCCTAACCCTAACCCCTCCCCCGAAATGTCAACTTTGAACCCTTATAACTTTGTGAAAGAAAGGCCTAGAGGAATGAGGCCAAGTGTTTTGGAAAGGTCTGAATGAGCTCTTTCCAGCATATGTGATCATCAACAGAAGGCACTATTTCTTGATATAGAAATTAAATTTGGAACACTTTGCGAAACGAAAAGTTTAATTGGACTCTGCAGGCGTGTTCGCCATCCCTGAAATAGCCCAGTGTCTTATTTTGGGGCATTTCTGTTGTTTGATTGTGGAATGGTAGTCACTTCCAGATTCGGTACCCCTCTCCTTTTGGAAGCGGGGATAAACCAAGAATGATTTCTGAAAAGGAGCCTTTTCCTCTGCAGACTTGTTCACCATCCCTAAAATAGGCCAGAATCTTATTTTGGGGCAGTTCTGTCTTTTCATTGTGGAACGGTAGACACTTCCAGATTGGGTACTGCACTCTTTTTGGAAGCCCTTAGACATTTTGGAAGCCTTCAGCCTTGCCACTCAGCCATCTTAAGAGACTGAAGCACCAAACTTATACCCAAAAGAGATGGCTGTTTATGCTACACCATACATCAAGCTCAGAAAAAAATA
Source organism: Pollachius pollachius (assembly GCF_949987615.1). Lineage (NCBI taxonomy): Eukaryota > Metazoa > Chordata > Actinopteri > Gadiformes > Gadidae > Pollachius > Pollachius pollachius. The sequence goes on from NW_027641539.1 coordinate 91,544, forward strand.
GCTTTTCTTTGGTCTTTTGGAGAGGCTGAAAGGTGCTTCCAATAGCCACTTTGAACCCTTATAACATTTTGAAAGAAAGGCCTAGAGGAGTGAGGCCAAGTGTTTTGGAATGGTCTGAACGAGCGTTTTCCAGCATATGTCATCATCAATAGAAGGCACTATTTCTTGATATAGAAATTAAATTTGGAATACTTTGTGAAACGATAGGTTAAATTGGAAGCTGCAGACGCGTTCGCCATCCCTGAAATAGCCCAGTGTCTTATTTTGGGGCATTTCTGTTGTTTGATTGTGGAATGGTAGTCACTTCCAGATTCGGTACCCCTCTCCTTTTGGAAGCGGTGGTAAACCATGAATGAGTGCTGAAAAGGAGCCATTTCCTCTGCAGACGCGTTCACCATCCCTAAAATAGCCCAGAATATTATTTTGGGGCAGTTCTGTCTTTTCATTGTGGAACGGTAGACACTTCCAGATTGGGTACTGCACTCTTTTTGGAAACCCTTAGACATTTTGGAAGCCTTCAGCCTTGCCACTCGGCCATCTTAAGAGACTGAAGCACCAAACTTATACCCAAAAGAGAAGGCTGTTGGTGCTACAACATACCTCAAGCTCGGACAGAAAAACCTTTTCCTTGGGTTTTTATAGAGGGTGAAAGGTGCTTCCAAAATGCAATTCTAAGTGAATGGGGAAAACCCTAACCTACTAATTTTGTGACCTGTCGAGATAGCGAGTGGTTCCAAAACGCATACATACGTCCCAACTGTTCCCATGAACAACATATCCGAGAGTCGGTCTTTTTGACCCAACAGAAAAAAAAATTCCTTGTTAAGGTCACTTTTTCTATCAGAACTACTCAGAAGTGTAACCCCCAAGTGCTTCTCGATCAGCCTTTGGTCAAGAGACCAATTAAGAGACAGCAAGGTGTCACCGCCCCGAGACTTGACAAGCTTTTCAGAGGGTCTGACTGGGACCTCCACTCCAAATCTCAGCCCTCTAGGACCTCGGGGTCGCCATTCCTAACCCTAACCCCTCCCCCAAACCTGTCTTATTTTGGTGCAATTCTGTTGTTTCATTGTGGAACGGTAGACACTTCCACATTGGGTATTCCACTCTTTTTGGAAGGCCTTACTTGACCTATTGACATTATGGAAGCGTGCAACGGTGCCGCTCTGCCATCTTAAGAGGCTGAAGCATCAAACTTATAGCCAAAAGAGAAGGCTGTTGGTGCTACAACATACCTCAAGCTTGGACAGAAAAACCTTTTCCTTGGCTTTTTATAGAGGGTGAAAGGTGCTTCCAAAAGGCAATTCTAATTGAATGGGGAAAACCCTAACCTACTAATTTTGTGACCTTTCGAGATAGCGAGTGGTTCCAAAACGCATTCATGCGTCCCCATTGTTCCCATGAAAGACATATCCGAGAGTCGGCCTGTTTGACCCAACAGAAAAAAAATTCCCTGTTTAGTTCCACTTCCAGATTGGGTACTCCACTCATTTTGGAAGGCCTTTCTTGACCTATTGACATTTGGGAAGCGTGCAACGGTGCCGCTCTGCCATCTTAAGAGGCTGAAGCATCAAACTTATAGCCAAAAGAGAAGGCTGTCGGTGCTACAAAATACCTCAAGCTCGGACAGAAAAACCTTTTCCTTGGCTTTTTATAGAGGGTGAAAGGTGCTTCCAAAAGGCAATTCTAAGTGAATGGGGAAAACCCTAACCTACTAATTTTGTGACCTGTCGAGATAGCGAGTGGTTCCAAAACGCATACACACGTCCCAACTGTTCCCATGAACAACATATCCGAGAGTCGGCCTTTTTGACCCAACAGAAAAAAAAATTCCTTGTTAAGGTCACTTTTTCTATCAGAACTACTAAGAAGTGTAACCCCCAAGTGCTTCTTGATCAGCCTTTGGTCAAGAGACCAATTAAGAGACAGCAAGGTGTCACCGCTCCGAGACTTGACAAGCTTTTCAGAGGGTCTGACTGGGACCTCCACTCCGAATCTCAGCCCTCTAGGACCTCGGGGTCGCCATTCCTAACCCTAACCCCTCCCCCGAAATGTCAACTTTGAACCCTTATAACTTTGTGAAAGAAAGGCCTAGAGGAATGAGGCCAAGTGTTTTGGAAAGGTCTGAATGAGCTCTTTCCAGCATATGTGATCATCAACAGAAGGCACTATTTCTTGATATAGAAATTAAATTTGGAACACTTTGCGAAACAAAAAGTTTAATTGGACTCTGCAGGCGTGTTCGCCATCCCTGAAATAGCCCAGTGTCTTATTTTGGGGCATTTCTGTTGTTTGATTGTGGAATGGTAGTCACTTCCAGATTCGGTACCCCTCTCCTTTTGGAAGCGGGGATAAACCATGAATGATTTCTGAAAAGGAGCCATTTCCTCTGCAGACGCGTTCGCCATCCCTAAAATAGGCCAGAATCTTAATTTGGGGCAGTTCTGTCTTTTCATTGTGGAACGGTAGACACTTCCAGATTGGGTACTGCACTCTTTTTGGAAGCCCTTAGACATTTTGGAAGCCTTCAGCCTTGCCACTCGGCCATCTTAAGAGACTGAAGCACCAAACTTATACCCAAAAGAGATGGCTGTTGATGCTACACCATACATCAAGCTCAGAAAGAAAGAGCTTTTCTTTGGTCTTTTGGAGAGGCTGAAAGGTGCTTCCAATAGCCACTTTGAACCCTTATAAGCTTTTGAAAGAAAGGCCTAGAGGAGTGAGGCCAAGTGTTTTGGAATGGTCTGAACGAGCGTTTTCCAGCGTATGTCATCATCAATAGAAGGCACTATTTCTTGATATAGAAATTAAATTTGGAATACTTTGTGAAACTATAGGTTAAATTGGACGCTGCAGACGCGTTCACCATCCCTGACATAGCCCAGTGTCTTATTTTGGTGCAATTCTGTTGTTTCATTGTGGAACGGTAGACACTTCCACATTGGGTATTCCACTCTTTTTGGAAGGCCTTACTTGACCTATTGACATTATGGAAGCGTGCAACGGTGCCGCTCTGCCATCTTAAGAGGCTGAAGCATCAAACTTATAGCCAAAAGAGAAGGCTGTTGGTGCTACAACATACCTCAAGCTTGGACAGAAAAACCTTTTCCTTGGCTTTTTATAGAGGGTGAAAGGTGCTTCCAAAAGGCAATTCTAATTGAATGGGGAAAACCCTAACCTACTAATTTTGTGACCTGTCGAGATAGCGAGTGGTTCCAAAACGCATACACACGTCCCAACTGTTCCCATGAACAACATATCCGAGAGTCGGCCTTTTTGACCCAACAGAAAAAAAAATTCCTTGTTAAGGTCACTTTTTCTATCAGAACTACTAAGAAGTGTAACCCCCAAGTGCTTCTTGATCAGCCTTTGGTCAAGAGACCAATTAAGAGACAGCAAGGTGTCACCGCTCCGAGACTTGACAAGCTTTTCAGAGGGTCTGACTGGGACCTCCACTCCGAATCTCAGCCCTCTAGGACCTCGGGGTCGCCATTCCTAACCCTAACCCCTCCCCCGAAATGTCAACTTTGAACCCTTATAACTTTGTGAAAGAAAGGCCTAGAGGAATGAGGCCAAGTGTTTTGGAAAGGTCTGAATGAGCTCTTTCCAGCATATGTGATCATCAACAGAAGGCACTATTTCTTGATATAGAAATTAAATTTGGAACACTTTGCGAAACAAAAAGTTTAATTGGACTCTGCAGGCGTGTTCGCCATCCCTGAAATAGCCCAGTGTCTTATTTTGGGGCATTTCTGTTGTTTGATTGTGGAATGGTAGTCACTTCCAGATTCGGTACCCCTCTCCTTTTGGAAGCGGGGATAAACCATGAATGATTTCTGAAAAGGAGCCATTTCCTCTGCAGACGCGTTCGCCATCCCTAAAATAGGCCAGAATCTTAATTTGGGGCAGTTCTGTCTTTTCATTGTGGAACGGTAGACACTTCCAGATTGGGTACTGCACTCTTTTTGGAAGCCCTTAGACATTTTGGAAGCCTTCAGCCTTGCCACTCGGCCATCTTAAGAGACTGAAGCACCAAACTTATACCCAAAAGAGATGGCTGTTGATGCTACACCATACATCAAGCTCAGAAAGAAAGAGCTTTTCTTTGGTCTTTTGGAGAGGCTGAAAGGTGCTTCCAATAGCCACTTTGAACCCTTATAAGCTTTTGAAAGAAAGGCCTAGAGGAGTGAGGCCAAGTGTTTTGGAATGGTCTGAACGAGCGTTTTCCAGCGTATGTCATCATCAATAGAAGGCACTATTTCTTGATATAGAAATTAAATTTGGAATACTTTGTGAAACTATAGGTTAAATTGGACGCTGCAGACGCGTTCACCATCCCTGACATAGCCCAGTGTCTTATTTTGGTGCAATTCTGTTGTTTCATTGTGGAACGGTAGACACTTCCACATTGGGTATTCCACTCTTTTTGGAAGGCCTTACTTGACCTATTGACATTATGGAAGCGTGCAACGGTGCCGCTCTGCCATCTTAAGAGGCTGAAGCATCAAACTTATAGCCAAAAGAGAAGGCTGTTGGTGCTACAACATACCTCAAGCTTGGACAGAAAAACCTTTTCCTTGGCTTTTTATAGAGGGTGAAAGGTGCTTCCAAAAGGCAATTCTAATTGAATGGGGAAAACCCTAACCTACTAATTTTGTGACCTGTCGAGATAGCGAGTGGTTCCAAAACGCATACACACGTCCCAACTGTTCCCATGAACAACATATCCGAGAGTCGGCCTTTTTGACCCAACAGAAAAAAAAATTCCTTGTTAAGGTCACTTTTTCTATCAGAACTACTAAGAAGTGTAACCCCCAAGTGCTTCTTGATCAGCCTTTGGTCAAGAGACCAATTAAGAGACAGCAAGGTGTCACCGCTCCGAGACTTGACAAGCTTTTCAGAGGGTCTGACTGGGACCTCCACTCCGAATCTCAGCCCTCTAGGACCTCGGGGTCGCCATTCCTAACCCTAACCCCTCCCCCGAAATGTCAACTTTGAACCCTTATAACTTTGTGAAAGAAAGGCCTAGAGGAATGAGGCCAAGTGTTTTGGAAAGGTCTGAATGAGCTCTTTCCAGCATATGTGATCATCAACAGAAGGCACTATTTCTTGATATAGAAATTAAATTTGGAACACTTTGCGAAACAAAAAGTTTAATTGGACTCTGCAGGCGTGTTCGCCATCCCTGAAATAGCCCAGTGTCTTATTTTGGGGCATTTCTGTTGTTTGATTGTGGAATGGTAGTCACTTCCAGATTCGGTACCCCTCTCCTTTTGGAAGCGGGGATGAACCATGAATGATTTCTGAAAAGGAGCCATTTCCTCTGCAGACGCGTTCACCATCCCTAAAATAGGCCAGAATCTTATTTTGGGGCAGTTCTGTCTTTTCATTGTGGAACGGTAGACACTTCCAGATTGGGTACTGCACTCTTTTTGGAAGCCCTTAGACATTTTGGAAGCCTTCAGCCTTGCCACTCGGCCATCTTAAGAGACTGAAGCACCAAACTTATACCCAAAAGAGATGGCTGTTGATGTTACACCATACATCAAGCTCAGAAAGAAAGAGCTCTTCTTTGGTCTTTTGGAGAGGCTGAAAGGTGCTTCCAAAAGCCACTTTGAACCCTTATAACCTTTTGAAAGAAAGGCCTAGAGGAGTGAGGCCAAGTGTTTTGGAATGGTCTGAACGAACGTTTTCCAGCATATGTCATCATCAATAGAAGGCACTATTTCTTGATATAGAAATTAAATTTGGAATACTTTGTGAAACTATAGGTTAAATTGGACGCTGCAGACGCGTTCACCATCCCTGACATAGCCCAGTGTCTTATTTTGGTGCAATTCTGTTGTTTCATTGTGGAACGGTAGACACTTCCAGATTGGGTACTCCACTCTTTTTGGAAGGCCTTACTTGACCTATTGACATTTGGGAAGCGTGCAACGGTGCCGCTCTGCCATCTTAAGAGGCTGAAGCATCAAACTTATAGCCAAAAGAGAAGGCTGTTGGTGCTACAACATACCTCAAGCTCGGACAGAAAAACCCTTTCCTTGGCTTTTAATAGAGGGTGAAAGGTGCTTCCAAAAGGCAATTCTAAGTGAATGGGGAAAACCCTAACCTACTAATTTTGTGACCTTTCGAGATAGCGAGTGGTTCCAAAACACATACACACGTCCCAACTGTTCCCATGAACAACATATCCGAGAGTCGGCCTTTTTGACCCAACAGAAAAAAAAATTCCTTGTTAAGGTCACTTTTTCTATCAGAACTACTCAGAAGTGTAACCCCCAAGTGCTTCTCGATCAGCCTTTGGTCAAGAGACCAATTAAGAGACAGCAAGGTGTCACCGCCCCGAGACTTGACAAGCTTTTCAGAGGGTCTGACTGGGACCTCCACTCCAAATCTCAGCCCTCTAGGACCTCGGGGTCGCCATTCCTAACCCTAACCCCTCCCCCGAAATGTC